>NC_056510.1:8221225-8246368 GCF_014905685.2 Nematolebias whitei | reverse complement strand
TGGCTGACTGGAGTCCTGTTTGGGTTTCTTCTCTGCTTTCAGGAAGGCCCAGTTAGGATATCCACATTGCTCTAGAGCCTGTTTTGTGTAGGATTTCTCCTTCTGCCTGGCTCCTGAGCTAGTGGGGATGCTGTCTGCTCTGTGATACAGAGTCCTGATGACTCCTAACTTGTGCTCCAAAGGGTGATGGGAGTCAAACTGCAAATACTGGTCTGTGTGGGTGGGTTTGCGGTACACCTCGGTTTGCAAAAGTCCTCTATCAGAGACTGAGACCTCACAGTCCAAGAAAGCCAACTTGTCATTTTTTACATCTTCTCGTGTGAACTTGATGTATTTATCCACAGAGTTGATGTGGTCAGTAAAATGTTGGACTTCCTGAGATTTAATTTTAACCCAGGTGTCGTCAACATACTTGAACCAATGACTTGGTGGTGTCCCTGAAAAGGACGTCAAGGTTCTCTTTTCTACCTCCTCCATGTACAGGTTGGCAACAATAGGAGAAACTGGAGACCCCATAGCACACCCATGTTTCTGCCTATAATATTGCTCCCCATATGTGAAGTAGGTTGACTGTAGGCACAGTTTCAAGAATTGACACAGTTGTTCTGTGGAAAGCGTGGTCCTGCTGCTCAGAGTGGTGTCTGATTTTAATCTTAAACTGACCACCTCTACTGCATCATCAACAGGAATGCACGTAAAGAGTGATGTGACATCAAAAGAGACCATTGTTTCATCAGTCTCCATGATGACATCCCTCACCTTATCCACAAAGTCCATGGTGTTCTGTATGTGGTGTTCTGAGCTGCCAACTAAAGGGATGAGTACAGACGCCAGATATTTGGAAACATTGTAAGTGACAGAGTTAATCATGCTAACAATAGGTCTTAAAGATACTCCTTGTTTGTGGATTTTAGGTAAACCATACAGACTAGGTGTGGCCTCCCCTGGGTACAGTCTGTGGTACAGAAGGCGGTCAATAACATTTTTATGAATGTCCAGAGGACCAGATTGAACTTTCTTGGATTTTTCTACCTGGATTATTGAGCATGCATCAGGATATCTTGCAGAATCTGTTGTCGTCACTAAAGTGCTCAGGAGAAGGATGGAACCCCTAATGTTATGCTTTGCCATTAAAAAGAAATGCTACTGGTTTCTAACCATTACAAAAAGACACTTCCTTATACTGCCGGTGAGCAGACTTGGAGATGAAGCGACATGTAAAACTCTTGATGCTTGTTTTTTCAATGCTGCTCCATCTTGCAAGATTAAATCCTGGGTTAAGAAACATCTTCCCCTCTCCTGTGTGGCCTATTTATTTAATGAGCTGATGATAGGATAATTAAATTATCCAACAAGTTCATCCACCCATTCATTCAGTCACCGGGCACTCACCTCGCCCCCTGGCTCAGGAGGGTGCCCCAGTTCCCCTTTTTCTATTTATGTGACCGTTGTTAGTCTGACTCCCCTCCTGAAGCCAATTTGCCATTGAAAACTCAAGCAGGGGCTGGTGTCCCAGACAACACAACCCCCAGGGTCATGGAGGTACTCAAACCACTCCATCATGTTCATTTGCTGATTCTGTAAATGAGGTTTCTGTAAATAAGTGGAAATGTCATGGCGACATGGTGGTGTAGTTGGTAGAGCTGTTGTCTCTCAGCAAGCAGGTTGCCGGTTCATATCCCAGCTGGGGACCTTTCTGGGTGTAGTTTGCATGTTATTTCTGTGCATGCGTGGGTTTTCTCTGGATACTCCGGTTTCCTCCCACAGATAAAAAACATGCATGTTAGTCTGATTGATAACTCTGAATTGTCTCTAGGTGTGAATGAGAGAGTGAATGGTTGTTTGTCTCATTTGTCTCTCCATGTATGTTTCCCTGTGATGGACTGGAGACCTGTCCAGGGTGTCCCCCGCCTCTCACACAGTGATAACTGGATATGGGCTCCAGTGACCCTTGCAACCCAAAAAGAAAGAAGCGGGTAAAGATAAGGGATGGATGAAAATATCATGGATATTGATGTTGCAATTTAGTCACAAAGTGTCCTTATTTAATGTACTGGTACGTCATGTTTTTGCAGTCTTCATTAAATCTTCATTAAAATGTTTTAATTTGTCACAATATGGTTTCATGAGTTGCCAACACTTCCCAGTTTTTTTTTTTTACATCATTCACTTTGACTTGCAAAACTAAACTGAAAAGAGTTCCAGTTTTGTTTCAGCCTCCTGTGACAACATTGATTATTTCAATGTTCAACAACATTTTTTTAAACATGTTCATAATTCCAGCCAAACTACTCTCACATGGAACTTGAGAACTGGGGTCAAACGTTTTGAGGAGTTTTGAAAACTCCCTCGCAACTGTACGCAATTTGTCGCCAACAGTCGCAGCCTGGTCAGATAAAAGCTTTAATCTGCTTCATTAATGTTTTGATGATTTCCACTGCAACAAGACTGCTAATGTCATTTCTCGTTATGTGTCATTTCCAATAAATTCAAACTGAACTCCACTTTTCTTTTGTCTGGAAATCCTTTGTCAATCCAACTTGGCAACAGGAAGATAAACTTTGATGTGGTTGAATCATTTTTAACATCTTAATAAATCATCTTATGAAAAGATAAACTGATGCAGGAACAAGACGCATGAATTATCTTCCAAAGAAATGAGTCACATTGAAACACAATGACTATTTGTCCCCCGTTTTGGAGCGAAGAGGGGAACTGGAAATACCCTCCGTCTGTGTGTCTGGCATGAAATGTTAGCATGAAAAAATAAGTGAAGTCAGTGGAAGTCAAATACTTCCATTAGTTGTGTGGGTGCATCTAGGTCTAAAAATAAAGTCACTTTAGAAAATTGGGTGGTTATGTCAAAATCCAAGATGGCCCCATTCATTAAAAGTATACGTAAACCAGACATTCTAAGCATTTGAGGAAACCATGCTTTCTAGGTTTTATTGTTTAAATGTATAGGTTGCTCAGATGATTGGGGTGGTTCTTGGGGGTGGCTGAAGATTAAGCTGCTGTGGCATCACTGGTCACCCCCTGGCTCCACCATTGCACCCGGTAGTGGATTAAACTGTTCCCTCCACTCGCCAGGATATACGTCTTTCTGTGCTGCCTTAGACAAGCAAAAAAAATAAAACCTACGTCTGTTCTTCACAGTGTAACTCCTCCCCACTTGATTATCTTGCACCAAAAACATTCAGGTTTACTTGCATTTCTTCTTCAGTTCCAGTCCAGACAAAACACTCATCTCCAAAATTGCAAACGTTCACTATTCAAATCCCTCAGCTGCGGGGGACATTGGTGTGTTCGCTTGAATAGAACTGGGATATACGTTCCCCTCAGAAGCAACAGTTTCACAGATAAAATATGTAAACATCCAGTTGTCTTTAACTGGCTCACAACTTGTAACATGAGTTCCTTTAGTATATTTAAACTGATCGTGATTATACAAGTGGTTTGTTGTTCAGTGTTTAAAACCCGTTAAATGTTTGGCCCATGTTGTTTCTGGCACAGAATTTAACTTCAGATTGGTTATTTATGTTTTGCACAGTCCAGCTTACTTCATGTCACACACACTGTTGGCCTGGATAAATGTGATTTAATAGCAGGGTTTTGTGCCAGTTCCACTGACTTTTAGTTTGCTCTCAAGGACACCCTGTGTGTTTAATATTCAGTCCTGTCAGTCATAAATTTGCTTCTCTTTACTCGCTTGTTTTCAATATCATGGGAAAATTCCTTTATAAGACGAAGCATATTACAAAGAAGCCCGAAAAGGAATTTAAATATCAGGTGCTTGTTGTAAAAGCCTGATGGATAAAATAAAGCACCGCTAATTTAAGCACACGGCTGGCTAGATTGCCACATATCATGATTGTGCAAAATCAAAGGATTACTTCAGCTGTTGGCTTTACAAATCCCCTCAGATCCTCAAAGCCACTTCACGGTTTCCAAACTCAACCGTTTGAAGGGTATCCAGGACGTAAAGAGCACCAAAATAAATTCTGTTTTCTTTAGAAAGAAATAAAGTTTATTAAAGTCCTTAATGGACCACTGAAACTTCATTTGCAGAACCATCTGCTCCGGTCAGCAGCCACTTGGCTTTGACAGTTGTTTAAAAAGCATTGAAACCAATTTTCTCCAATGCCTCATGTCGGTCGTTTCAGTCACAGCCCTTTGCATCAATTTGGATCTGTCATCCAGTCTTACGGTCATACGGTGGTTTCCATGGGATCTGTGTTTTTGGGAAGTATAAAGTGACCTCATGGGGAACATTTGGCACAATCAGTCCTGTTATTAATTAATCAGAATATTCTGTCTGCTAACCACAGATGGTAGACTTACGTGGGAATGGAACTTCCAATATCAAATGAGGATAGCTGTGGTGTGTCTACATGAGTGCAGTTTGGCTAAATTGTAGATAAAAACTGATGTGATAGTGATGCAATGTGTTTTCTTTTAATAATCAGTGCTATTTTTCCCCCCCAACTGTGTAAAAAATAAAAACTTCCATTGGATTCTACTTGGAGTGTATCATAATAAATGTTCTCTTCCAACATGTGTAACCCCAATTTCCTCCCAAATTTGGATAGTTGTTTAAAATGTAAATATAAACAGAATGAAATGATGTGGTTAGCAATTCTCATTCACCCACAGTGGAACACATTAAACATCAAATGTTTACACTAAGAAATTTAACCCTATCGGGGTAATTAAAAAAAGGAGGTGATTTTGAGTTTGATGGCATTTGGCTAAGTGCAACAAAGGGAGAAAAACATGATATCTGTAATAAACTGTTGGAGGAGCACTTTGCAATTATTCAGAGTAATTAACAACAGGTCCGTCAGAGGACTGGGTATAAAAAGCACATTTTAAAATCGGCCCAATCTCTGAGGTAAAGATGGGCAGACATTCAACAAACACAGCACCTTAAATGACTAATTTCAAAATAATGTTCCTCAATTAAAAATTGAGAAAACTGAGTATCCCGCCATCTACAGTTCATCTCATCAACAGATCTGAAGAATCTGTAGAAACCTCTGAGCTCAAAAGGACGAGGATGAAAGTTGATATTGGATGGCTGTTTAAATTTTAGAGTCCCAACTTTTGGGGGGGAATTGAGGCAGTAAAAAATAATTTTAGTAAAAACAAACAAAAATTCTTAGAAAAGTTTTCATTCTCTCTTTCGCTCTCGACGAAGATGGTCGCTTTCACCCGCTCCTCCCTCCCTCCTGCTTTTTTGCTCTTGTCCTGTGAACCTCCTCTGAGCCTCTCTTTACACATCTTCTGAATTGAAATTTATTATAGATCTGGTTAGCTGGTCTCTCAACGCAATTGATAAAAAATATATATTTCTACCAGAATGCAGGGTGCAGGAGAACCCTCATGCCCTGACGGGACACACGCAGCTGGTTACGGCATGGATTCCTGGGGCGTTTGAAAGATGATGTGCCTGTCTGAGGACGTAGAAGACACATAATTTGATTAATGATAACAGGGTTTCTGCTTTTCTTTCTGTTATTGTCTAATACAGGAAGATGTCTGCAGCAGTTTTGGTAATAGTAAGGCTGCCTGCCTTATATGAAGGATGACTCCGTGCTTCGAGCTCTCACACTAATATGCTTTGTGAGCTGAACCGTAAGTGGCCCACGATTTCTGAGAATCGGGGGCCACTTGCAGCTACTAGGACTCACTGGCATGAAGGATTAAACCTTGGAAGGCTAACAAGCACAGATCGGTGGGATGTCCATGGATCTGGCCGTTTGGATTTGCCGTTGAGTGTACCAGCAGATCTGAAGGCAGACATGTCAGTAGAGTTGGCCTGCCCAAAACAATTGTTTATCTGAATGTGGCCTCCCCGCTGGCCTTGGACAGGCCAACTTATCTCAAATTGCTCCTGGAGGATAGTAAACCAAGAAGCTCTGCCTGCCCCCCAAGAGGACATCTGTGGCCATATCAGAACCATGATGCTGATAGACACGGTACCATCTTATCAGAACCCTAGAGCTTTCTGGAGTGTCCATGGACAACTCACCACCTTTGTTGGCCTTCTATGCATAAATGTATTATGATGTCATTGTATGTTGCTGTTTATGTTGCAAGGTTGTTTTGTTGTTGCATCTTTTACACTGTTCCCCGGCCAGGACATGGTGTGAGACAGGATTTTTATTTTATTTTACTTCCTCCACCCTCGTGTTCTCTTTGCCTCACCTACTCTGTATGTTGTATGTAACAGGTCTCTCTTGTAAACGGGTCCTCGAGGCTCAATGGGAACTAATCTGTTTAAATAAAGGTTGAATGAAAATTCTGTATAACTAGAGGAGATGGGTTGTGCACTGTTTGTTGGTATTCTTTTTAAACCGTTGGATTCATTAGCTTTTAATTTAAACATAAAGCAGAGGTTCTAAAGGTTCTCAAATTTCAACAAAAAAAAAAATCAAAGTGGCAGAAACTTGTGACCCCAAGTTATGACAGGTTGTAGTATTTAAATGTAGCCAATAAACAACAATCAGTACTAAGTATGCCATTTTCTTTTACGTTTAATTTTCTGCTTATTATCCCTCTGGATCAGTGGTCCCCAGTTCCGGTCCCCGAGGGCCACTATCCTGCAGGTTTCAGATGTTTCTCCGTTTCCACACACCTCATGTGAATAAACAAATTAATAATAGGCTTCTGCAGAACTTGAAGACCTGCTGAAGAGCAGGGAAACACATAAAACCTGCAGGATAGTGGCCCTCCAGGGCCAGGATTGATCACCTCTGATGGTCCAGGAGCCACTGAAGGGTTGTGTACTTTTTGAGCCACTAAAACTATTTCTAAGTCAAGTACTCACAGGTTTTTAGTTTTTAAGAAAAGGAAGAATATATTATTTAAAATGAAGCTACTTAAATACATTTTTGGACACTTTGGTGTGAGGATTTCTTTGTATGCTTCAATTAATAACTTAATTTTGGTGCTGCAGTTTCTGCTTCCTTGCTTCATCACTTGTACAGAGAGCCTAAAGACAAAAACAAAAGGCCAACCCATTGAAGCTCCTGTTATGCACAAATGATTTGCTTGTCTTTTTATGGATCCTGCAGGCTGGAAAATAGTCGTACATCATGCTGTTGTTGTTAAATGAGTTCTGATCCACATGTGGCAACGGTTGAGTGTTTCCAACAAAATGATGTGGGTAATGATCCATGTACTTGTACACCGCTGCAGGCACATCTCCAGGTCTCTTCATCCCTAAGGGTTTACAGATTGGTTAGGTGAATGAAAAGATTACAGAGAAAAACGTGGTCAAACTTGAGAAAGATGGAGGCGACACCGTGCAGAAGTTTGGTGCTGCCCTTCCTTTCTCACTGTCCTTCCAAGGAGCGAGACATTCTTGGGTTTTTAAATGGTCATGAGCAAATATTCTCTGCTCTTTCAAAGATTTTGTTGGATATTTTCTGCCTTTTTCAGTTGTTTTCAGTCCAGTTGTTCTGCCAAACAAAGAGAAAGTGGAAAGCATGCATCTGCCTATTTATTTCTGCCTAATTCAAGAGGTTTAGTGATTAACACCAACTTCATCTGACGTTTTTCTTCTTCTATTCAAACTTTGTGACACAAAAAAAAGCATCTGCAGCCATTCTATTTAAAGAAACTTTTATATAACTGCTCCTAAGAGTCAGCTGGGTTAGTATTTCTTGATGTTTAGTTTCCTCACAGTCTGCCAAGTACACCCAGAGTGCTGTATTTATAGTAAATTGCAATAATAATTAGTTTTTACCCACAGAACATATTCCGGCTCGCTCCAATCTTCCATGATACATTTGAAGTTGCAGAGAAACCGATCACATTCCTCTCGCAGTCCCTCACTTCCGATGTGCTCCATGCAGGAGCTGAAAATAACCTCTGAATCACTCCGTGGCAGAAACATTCGTGTTGTCTTCTTCTGTAGTGGAATATTCACTTCACACCAAGAGCTGGAAAATGTTCCGGCAATCTCAACAGAAACCAGAATGTGAAGTTTTGTAGGGTTTGAGAGAACGCTTCTCATATTTTTTTTAATTACATTATTTCAAGTTTTAGGATCTCGCGATAAAGTTTCGATCTAAAAGCTGTCACAGGAATTATGGTGGACAAGAAGCAGAGCAAATAAAGACATTTTAGGAAAAAAACAATCCATCACGGTCTAAAGTAAGATGTAACAATGTTATTTTTATTTTTATTATTCCTAGAGGTAATCAATATAGATTGTTCATGTTTCAATGAAACTGAGCAAATAAGTGCAGAAACCAAATGGGGAAATTTGTGTCAAAGCCAAAATCAGAGTTGGACAAAAAAAAGAAATGTTCATCCAAATGTTCATCCCAGTTCCTAAGAGCTCTACGTGACTGGTCTGAATGACGACCAGCCAGTAGCCCTCACCCCGATAGTCGCTAAATGCTTCAAAAAACTGGTCATGACCCACATCAAAATGACGATCAACATCAGCGAGGACCAGTATGGATACAGCAAGAATCAAACAGAGGACACCATCTCTGTGGTCCACTGCTCTCACCCACCTGGAGCAGAAGGACTCATACGTCTGTATTCTCTTTGTGGACTTCACATCTACCTTCAGAACTACCAATACCTAAAAGGCGAACATCCTTGTTGCTCCTACGTTACATGAAGTGACTATACGCTGCACACGGTCAACTTTGTTTTAAGCTGTACATTCTGTATATGTTGAGCCTGTATCAGCGAAATTAGTCTATGTAATTTTGTAGTGGAGTGGGAAAAAAACAAGACATTCTAGTAAAAAAGAAAATTGTGGCAGCTGTGGCTGAGTGGTTAGAGCAGTTGTCCTCCAATGGGAGAGTTTGGGGTTCGATTCCACCAGCAGTCACATGTTGAAGTGTCCCTGGGCAAGACAATGAACCCCTCGTTGCCTCTGATGTGTGTCCCATTGGTGTATGAATGTGATAAAGCTCTGATACATCTTTGTATAGGTCTAGTAGAGTGCTGTATGAATGGGTAAACGAGGACACAGACTGTAGTGTAAAGAGCTTTGAGTATCTTGATAAGATAGAAAGATGCTATACAGGTACAGGTCATTTACAATGTACCTTATTTTCCCTTGAGTAAATCCTGAAATTCCAGGAGATGGATCCATCACATGAAATGCTCAGAAGGTGTCAGGCAGAGTCGCATTCAGAGACGACGGTCAGTAAACTACAGTCTACGTGCATGCGGCAATCATTTGTGATAGTTAATTATATTGTAAAGCATCAGAAACTAAAATGGATGGCGTTTAGCTAATCAGTAAAGATACATGTGCTGTGTATGGTAGAAGAACATGAAGTCATTACTGAATACATATGAACACATCAAAATCTCTGATCTGAAAGACCAGTGTTCAGTTTCACCGTTTTCCCTGATTTTTAAAATGTTTTCCCTAAATTCCCTGAACATTCCCTGTCTGAAAAACAGGGGCGTGGTTTTCCAGAGTCTCTGGGAACCCTGGTTCATGTTACCCCTTAACCAACAGGTCTGTGCTATGTAAATAAGCTGTATAATGTTTTGCATTATATTGTTGATTTATATTACCTGCCTCTATGAAAAGTGAGCAGTCATATATAGTGTGCTTGTTACCATTTTAGAAATTATCTGGTGTAGCTAGATTTCAGCATGTACTGGTTTGGTTCAAGGTCAGTGTTAGGCTGCAGAAATGAATGGACGTAAATATCACATCTTAATAAGAATCTAAATACGTTTATGTGTGTTTGTCTGTTAGCAAAATATCTCAAACCACCAGATGGTATAATTTGACAAGAAAAATAACTACTTTAAGTTTTTGAGCTCAAGCCGTTTGCTGGTTGTAAAGCTGTAATCACGTTGCATTGTTCTCAGATCTTCACTTGGGATATCTGCCCTGTGTTTCAGCTGCATTTAGTCTTAAGTTCAGATCTTGTCAAGTGAACTTCAAGGTTTCTTCCTTGATTGTTTTTACAACTGCTTGAGGAGTAACCATGGCAAACATCCTGCATGAAAATTGTCTAAATGTTTTGGCAGCGCTCGTTTCCTTCCACTAACCTTAAGGTTTCACAGCCCCGAGTGTGAAGTTGTTGCCGCTTCAAAAGCAGCTTTGCTTCTGTCAGAGCGAGCCGTGTACGGAGAGTTCAGCAGGAAATGAACTTCCAAGCTGCACGCAGCGGCCATGCCAAGGCCTCAAGACCGACATGTAGTGTAGGTGACAGTCGACTTGAGGTTTGGCCTCGGTTTTATGGATCTTACTTCAGGATTTGAAAGGTCAGAACAAAGAGATTTAGTCTCCACAGCCTGAATTATTCAGACTCAGGTTCAGGGCTGGTCATTTATATACATTTACCTACAATCTAAGACAGATCTGCTCTAAGAAATAGAAACTAAAATAATATATACACTATATAATATAGTATAGTATAATGTCTTGGAAAATGTCTATTGATACATTTCTGCTGCGTAGTTCACTGGATTGATTATAATTCAGTGATTTAATTGTTTTAGTTTCCTTAAAAGTATGAACTTTTCATATCTACACTTAGAAACATATATAGATTTAACTATATTACCAGTTTTGTTTAAAATTAAATTTTTAATTGGCTGGCATGATAAAGACAAGATATAAACAACAGAATAGAAAGGAAAGCAAAACCTCTGTCTGATTAAACAACAAGTTGGAGATGGAGACGGACAAAGCAGATTAGAAAAACTTTAAATAAAGAGCCGCATTTTCAGTTTAGATGTTTGTTTCTTTAGAAATATAAACAAAAAACTGACAACTTGCTTATTTTTGAACCATAACATTAACTCTTTTCTGGGGACGTAGAATACTGGTATGTTGCCAGATATACAATATTTACCATGTTAATACAATACTTTTAGGGTGCATAAAATACGCAATAAACAGATTTTAACTGCCCAAATATGATCATTTTAACATTTCTGTGAACCAAAAATAATCCTCCCCCCCCATGAACGCCCACGTATCAGAAAGTTTGATTCAACTAGCCAGACTGTGTGCTCACCAGATGCACTGGTAGATGAAAAGGGAAACACTCCCCCCGCTCGGCTAGGCAAGAAAACAAGCCCTCACTCAGCAGATACAATGGCTTGGGTCCAAAAATGGTTATTTTAAAGCATCCGCAAGTCTTCTGTTTTTCGGGGGATGGATGGGAGCATCTACCGCGTAGCCGTAGTCAGGTGGCGGAGGCAACAGGTCCAGGAGAGACAACCAGACCTCCCGCTCCCCAGCGACACTCTACTGCTCATTCAGGGGAACCACAAGGAGTTCCCAGACCAGAGAAGATACACCATCCCATCCGGTGACTTCTAGGTCTTCCCGGGGCCTCCTACCAGTTTATTCTAAAGCAATAATACAATTTTTTTGATTATCTAATATTAACGAACAACATTACCATCCATAAGGATACAGTAAGAATCTAAAAAAAAAAAAAAAAATAGGCAGCAATTTTCTGACCATCCAGCACTAATCCTCACATATGTTAATTAAACACTCACGAGTCAGGTTTTAAATTTTCTCATATTTGAAAAGAAAGAATTTGTACTCATTGAAAAAAGTTAGAACCAAAAAATGACTGAATTTCAGGTATTAGTATTTTCACGTATAAATATTTAAATGATGTACCTTCACAGGGATTTTCTGATCTTCACAGGCTGGAACAAACTCTCAAAAACCAAAGAAAGTAAATCTAACAAAGTAAAGTCGCGTCCTCTGGACGGATTCTTCTTGTTGAAAGGTTTCGTCTTTTATCCAAAAGACTTCTTCAGTCTGAGGAGCTGCAATAAACTCAGTCTTATAAATAGCACCTTCTCATAGTGGATCAATCAGTTTGTTGTTGACACCAAAAACTAGCTGTTACATGTAAAAGGAGGAACATTATGGCTGCTTGCTATTCACAGAGAGCTGAGAGATGCAATAACAGCATTGTAAGAGGGGGACAGTTGAACACGGAGGCCTACGCCCCATTTAACGATGGACCGGTTCTCTTCACAAAGATGGCTTCCTTCACTCCTTAAACCACCGTTCTTCTCTATCAATGATGTGAAGATGTTCATCCCTGAAAGAGTGACCGCTGGCCTGCAGACCGCAGAGTCCTGTCCTGATGATGTTGCTCTTCTGTGCTAAGATAAAGAAGTAAAGTTGCTGTAACATTTGCTTTGTTGTCATTGAAGAATTTGGAAAAATGTGAAACCAGAACATGTTTTGGTACAATTGTTAATGTCGGCGCTTCTGTTGTCTCAACAAAAAGCGTAAGTTTCCAGCAGATGTAAAAGAGAGGGAATACCCAACAAGAACGAGCTGCAGTGTTTGGGTTGAACAGTCCCATCACATTATCTCTGTGCCGTCTATGTAAATGGCTGTTTGTGGTCAAATGGCATGAAGTTATTAGACATTTTGAAAACAGGGCTCTTCAAAGCTTCTAATCTGCTGTTGACACCCAGGTCTGCCCTGAAATGAACATTCCCAAGATTCAAGAGTCTAGACGGCTGTAAAAACCTGCAGGCCCAACAGCAAGGTGTGCAGGAGTGTGTCAAAGCGTGTTTACAGAGTGGTGCTTATTTGAATAGCCGGGCTAAGAACGTGCATTAGTTCCTTGTAAAAACCTTGTGAACAAAAGAGGACTGTCATCGTAGCATGTTTATGTAGTTCTGTCTGTTTCTGAAGTTTGTCTAGCTCTTTATTTAGAACAAGATTCCATGAAGTTTCTTTTTAAACTCGGGGGGAAGGGGACGAAAGCTTCTCGTTGTAGTCGGTTGATTTCATCAGAGATTGACGTGCACGTTGAGACACCTGCAGATGAGCTAAACAAGTTCACGCACATCAGAGATGGTGCAAGAAACGAGACAAAACAGCTGATATTCATTAATGTGTTGTAGACGATTCTCTGGCCTCGGCAGTGATGTCAGAGTAAAATCCCCTTCACATTGTTGATAAAATAATTTTACAACGCGTGAGAACTGGGAAGAAAATCATTTCACAATAAGGAAACACATATTTGGTGGTTTCACTGTAGCACAAAATGACTAAAACCTTAAAATGCATTTAATTTAAGGGATTCCTTTATCTGGTTCTGTTTAGTTACAAAAATTTGAAAATTATGCATGCATAAAACATTTTAGTAACTTAAAATTGCTGAAACATAAATGAATATTAGCCTTTATTTCACATAGAGACACAACATTTCTGGTTTTGTGTCCTTTGAATAAGGTAATTTAAAACTGACAAAGGAAAAAAGATTGAATGAAAATCAGTCTTTGATTTTGAATTTCGAGTAATTAAAAACAACTTTTTTTTTTTAAAACTAAAGAAACTAGCCTTGATTAAAAAAAAAAGTTGGAACTCCTAGAATTTTTTATTTTTTTTTAATTGATCGTGTGCACATGTTAAACTAAGATGTGTCCAGTAATCATTGTCTCAGGTGTGTTCAGTCTGTAATCACTCAGTCTGCCTGTTTAAAGAGTAACAGGTAGTCACAGGGCTGTTTGGTATCATGGTGGGTACCACACTGAACATGGACCACATGAAGCTGAGGACACGGGAGCTCAGAAAGACAATTATTGAAATCATGTTGAAAGACTATCAGGACATCACCAAGCAGCTTGATGTTTTTTATTCAACCTTTATTTATACAGTTTAGTCTCATTGAGTCACGAGGACTGATTTTCAAGAGAGACCTGTTTTAAACCAAAAAAAAAACAGATGAGATAAACAATAAACAGTCATAAAAAACATAAAATGAAAAGTAAATAGAAGTAGTGATATGAAATTAAACAAAAACAAGCTTCATTGTGAAAAACAGTTAAACAGGTAAAATATTAAAAACAGGAATATGTCTGTATTGATTTTGTCATGAACTTAACAGTTGTTTAAAATCCCTTAGGAAGGTCAAAGACGACAGCTTCAGGTCTTTTTGCAAGATATTCCAGTTATTTTTCTCACTGGCTCTCTAACGAGGCATACGCATTTCTTCCCGCTCCCTGTTCTCCTCCTGCTTTTTCGCTCTCTGTCTTTGTATCGGAGCAGCTCCTATTTTTACACATCTTCCAAAATGAAAACTGCTATTTTGGATCTGACCAACTGGACTTTCAACACAAATAAAATCTTTTCAACAAAGTGACAGTGTCCTGAAGAACCCTCATCTGCTTGGACGACACACATGCAGCTGGATATATCTCTGGGGGGTGATGGGTCTACCTCTGCAATCGATTGAGGATGCCGAAATTGCATAAAATCGGAGTTATGATAACAGGTTTTCTGTTTTTGGAATAGTCTGGCTCCTAGTTTATCAACGTACAAAGACAACAGCCGCAGCTAATTTGGACCTCGTCAGGCTGCTGTCTATGTAAAGGTTCGTTTGTGCTTTGAGTACTCAAAATCAGCTGATTTATGAGCGAAACCGTAAGTTGGAAGTGATTCGAATCGCAGGCCACCTGCGGCTTTGGGACTCGTCAGCACGAAAACAACCTTGAAGAGGCTCGTAAGCACGGACCAGTAGAATGCACCTTAATTTGGACATTTCAGATCTTGGAAGTATCAGTACAGACTCAAATAATAACAAGGAAAAAAATAGTCTGCCTGAATAAATTAACAATTGTGGTTATCTGAATTGGACTCCACGGTTGGCCTCGGAACAGGCCGACTTGTCAATTTCTCCTGGGAAAGGTGTAAACTAAGAAAAAACTTTGTCTATCGCAACCAATATCACAGTCGATAGTTGTTCAATATGGTGGGGTCTCCTCCCTTCAGTATAGGTAGAACAAAAGCTGTTTTCCAAGCAGACAGATTTAAGATGCGAGACACCGGTTCTGCTATGGTTTGAGCAGCTAGCCTTAATAAATAATGAGGGAGGTCTTCAGGGCCTGCAGATTTTCTAGAGCCCAGACATTTTAACAGTTTATTAACTTCACTAACAGAGAACAGTGAAAATGAGAAGGTGTGGTTTACTGAGGATTGACTTGTAGGAGAAATTTGATTTGTGGAAGTTTGGCTTGAAGTAGAAGTAGTTGATGTTCCTCTGACTACACCTGCACAGATCAGTCAGGAGTTTAGGGTCCACAGGACAGGAGACAGCCTCCCTGGACGTGTCCACAAGAGGACAAATTGAAGAGACGGATAATAAAAATGTAACCTAGAGCTCAGAACAATTGAAAACAATGGAAAATGTTTTATTTTTAAGCCAGGAAGGAGCTGAAATATCTGGAGAAGGAACCATTTCGAACCTGTGACAGATGGAGCAGTTTCATCATGAGGCATGGACCAGAACACCTGCGGGCAGGTGCAGAATCCTCAGAGAGAGCTACAGCGATCACTGGACTGCCTCAGAAGGTTGACCAACTAAACATTAAAAGGTATGGTACCATCATTTTTGTCCTGGTCAGATTCATTAGTTTGTTTTTTAAATAATTTTCTTGAAACAAGTACGATGGTATCCGTTCCTGCATTCATGCAGTAGATTTATCAAACTTTTTCTTTCATTTAAGTCAAGCGGCTGTTCATGAACATGAAGCCAAACTTTGCCCACCTTGTCAGATTTGAAATGAAGGTTGTGGCAGTGTTCTTAGTTGGTACCATCTTGTTCTTTTAGAATCACAAAGCAGATTAAAAATGTGCCCTCGCTGACCTTTAATACAGTAATTTGTGCTTGTATTTGAGCAGTTACAGATTCCACTCCATCAGTGAACTATGGCTGAGTGAGTTTAAGAGCATTTCCCCTCCAAAAAAAGACTGCTTTCCTCTACTATTTCTTTCCATTTTTACACATCCTCTTCCTTTCTAAATTGGTCTGCCTCCACGTCGGCTCTCCAAACCAAACAAGCCGGCACAGAAAGTTTGGCTTTTTCCCCAAAACCAGAGCAAAGACGAACTGGTTGGATGAGGAGAACACACAGCTAACGTGCCCTGTGGCTTCTTCATGGCATAATGTTCTGCTCCCAGGTTTGTAAAAGGGAAATACGGACAGTGCATTCCTGATAATTAATAAAGCAGGAGCAGGTTTCCATTTAGGTGTTTGAACTGTCATGATAACAGAGTGGATTTTACAATGTTCTGTTCTCAGCTTTGTAAATGTGGAAACGGTTAAAGAAGCATGAAAAAGAAAAATAGAAGATCATAAGTCATATTGAACCCAATCACTTTGTTTTGAGGATTTGCAACTCATTGCTAAAATACACCATTATCTGTAGGATTATTATCATAAGTGCTTCAAACTGAGTCTGAGGTGCTTTCTTTCTAACGTGATTTACCAAAAGGCAGAGGCAGCATGGGGGTTGGGGTTGAAGTCAACCCATTGCTGTTATGTCTCTGAGTTGCCAAACAGTCACAGAGCTGTAATGGTTAAATTATGAATGAAAAGCCAACAGTGTGACTCAAGGGTGAGATGCAATGACAGTGCGGCTGTATAGCCTGTCTCCAACACAATTTATTTTGCAAAGTGCCCCATATTAACACCACTGAGTTACGTTCCACACCTTAAAGCTGCTTAACGAGTGGGTTCTCTGTGCAGCAATGTCATGGATTGGGTTTTGAAGGTGGATGTTATCACTTCATACTGTCACGGTTGGTTTAAATTTGAACCAAGAACACAGACTGTGCATGGAAACCATGAAAAAGTACAATTTATTTATTAGCAACGAAACAAAAGTGCTGACATGGCAGCAAAAACTTGAAGCATCTCAGGAGGAACAATGATTTAACACGGGGGACTGACCAAAACTGAGGCACAGATATCAACAATACTGAACTGATGTGAAAGTGGAAAGACAATGAATATATAGAGAGCTAAGGACAAGTGGGAGATTGACTGCAGCTGAGATTAATGGGGAAATAGGAACAGGTGAAGTGGGTGTGGTAAACTGGCTGTAAAAAAACAGAGGAGTCTGAGGATGAATGAGAGATGCCATAAATGAACACAGGCAGGTGAAACTCAAGAATCACAAGAAGCAGAAAATAAAATGAGAAACTAAACCTGTCCTTAAACAAAAACAAGAATAAAACGAGTGAAATACACAGATCATGACACAACATTAAACTGCATTTAATGGCTTTTACCATCTGAGGTCTGAAAAGGCCATTTTTTTCTGTTTGTAATTTTCTTTAGTGTGCAAAGGGACAAAAAATGGCTCTTTTGATCATAAAGGTTGCAGACCCATGTGATAGGACAACAGAACTACTTACTAAATTATAAACTAAGTTTTAGAGCTTGAAGGAAGTCCATGTTTCAAACTAGGAATCACAACATAAACCATGAGGACGTAGCAAGGCCTCATCGTGTGGGCTGAAGAGTCTGCCGTCCTGCTTTATTTTGCAATCAGGATTTAATGACGGCAACTAAACCGTTTCACAAGTTGTTCCAAACTATTTGGTTTACATTGTCACTTTTCCTGTGGGTTTGTCAAAGTTGCATCTTTAATGTTCGACTCCTCACTGAACTGAACAACCTAAAGTTAAACTAAGTCTGTTTCTGATAAAGACTAAAAAACAGCTTTAAAGACACACAAACTAAGGTTTGCTAAGGATACTGTAAAGATAAATGACAAACATTTGGCCAGGACATAGTTTCTTCTTTTTTTTTTGTTTTTTTTTTTTGAAAAGTTGCCTGGATAACATTTTGAAATCATCTTGTCATCACTGTAACAAAAAGCTTAGTCATACAGAGCACAATGCACCATTCAGATCACTGGTTCCAATCTATTATAGATGGAATTGGTTAATCTCCAAACATACTTTTAAAATTCTTTACATGCATCTTTGAACATTGTTGCTGCTCATTAATCTCAGTCTGAATAAAAAAGTCAGCGTCCAGCTTGTCCATGTCTCCCTCTGTCATATTTTTAGAGCTCTGTTAAGAAAGCTGGGTTGTAGTTTTGATTGGAGCAGCTTCTGTGGTGGCAGCGGTCGGACATTTTTGAGGGAAGTCACAGTTGGTGCGAGGGAATTCATCAAACCAACTAAATGCAACATGTTGAGCCCAGTAAAATAGTTGATCTCCTCTTTCATCGATGGGAGTTTTCTCTCCTCGCTGCCGCTGTGCTGACTCAGCTCCATAATCATCTGCAGACCAGTGGAACCAGTGACCCGGCTCACGTGTTCAACGGAAATCAAACGCAACGTGAAAAACAGTTTGTCTCTTTTTCTTCCATGTTCGGAGGGCTGTAAACACAGAAATGGACACAAATCTTTGAGTTGTTTAATTTGAATCCATTGATAAACAGTAGTTCGAATAAAAAATGAAACACTGGCTCCAGATGGATGTGCATGAATTACATGACATTACAAGACCAGAACCATCAACTGATTCATGTTTTGTTCTAGAGATAAAGTAACCACTACAAAAAATGTCAGATACTTTGCATTTTCCATTTTGTCCACATTTGATGTATGTTACCCACAAACCTAAAGTCTGACTGGACCGAGACAGTTGGAAACAAGTTGGAGACTCAAAACTGAAAAAAGGAAATATGTAAATCCTAACCTGGAATCACACTGAACTGATACGACGTGTTAGCATACGTACAGTAAAGTCTCCAGTATACTGCCGCGTACGTACGTTTGCGCGTACGTACGCGTGTACTGTACGCGGAGGGTTCAGACTTCATGCTCCAGCGTACACCCCGAGCAGCCGCAGAGCAGCTTCACAGACAAGGGGCGTTTACCTTCGGGACAAATTGAGGTCGCCGATTGGTCATTTGCTGACACGCCTACTGGATTGATTGACAGGTCGGAAAAAAATTTAAAAAGCGAACGCTGGCAACAGCAGCGGTGTTCTGTGTTTATATGTTGTTAATAAAAAGATCTAAAAAATTTTAAAAAACAGAGAGCGCTGGCTCTACAGCCCACACATCAGACCAGCCCACCAGGAAATCTCTAGACCCTCCCGCAGCCACGCTGGACCTGAGTTTAATTCGCTCGTGACAAATTCCTACATTTCTCACCATTTCAGTCATGACATCAACGGAGGAGGAAGAGATCTCTGCCTCTTGGCAAAAAAACAAAAGAAAAGGCCAGATCAGGGATGTAGAAGGGGAATTTAATACATTGGTGTCACATACAAAACAGTCCGTCGCTGGGCAGTTTATTGTGCGACACCGCGTACGCGTATGCGGTCGTAAAAATTTGAGCTTTGCACGGAGGGTACGCTGGGGGTACACACGTACCTGTGCGTACCTCTGCGTACCTCTGCGTATGGATTTATGCGGCAGTATACTGGGGGCTTAAGTAACGGCAAATAGATTGCATCATTCCCACAAAATTCTTGCAAACAACGTAGAAATTTGTTGCAAACTACCATAATCTCTGGACTATTGAGCGCACCTGAATAAAAAAATTCAATTTGTACATATATAGGCCGTGCTTGTCTATAATCCGCATGTGTCCACGTTGCAACAGGAGATATTTACGCAATTTTTTTTACACTTAAATGTGTACCAGTAACATACGTAAATACTTACAGTAAAAGTTTTTTTTTCTGAACAGTGCCTGTAACGAGGCTGCTTAAAAATAAATAAATACAGTAACCTACCAGGAAACGCTTAGCTCACATGCAGCAGCTCTACTTCCTTCTTCAACAGCCAGATCAATCGCCTTTAACTTGAAAGCTGCATCATTTGCATTTTTTGTGTGTTTTCCATGAGGAGGGTCTGTTCATCAAGTGCAAATTAAATGACCTGAATAATTTGGTGAGAGTGTTTCATTTACAGTAATTCGAAGTTGCATTGTTCCACTGTGACCTGTTCGGTAACTTCATTGGGCAAATTTTTATTTTTTACCTTTATTTATACAGGTAGTCCCATTGAGTCATGAGGGCCCACCCCTCAAGAGAGACGTGTATTGGGCAGCTATGGGAGTGCCCGGGTGTGATGAAGCTAAACATTTTGGCAGCAGGAAGCTCGTTAGCCTGCCAAAACAACAAAAACATAAATTAGCTGCAGCATTATTTAAACTGCAGGGTTCAAACTGTGTGAAAAAAGTAGCGGCTTATAGTCCGGTATTTACGGTAGTCCTAAACTGTCTCAATTTTGTCTTAATTTTATCCCAGTTTTTAAAAAAGTGTCATCTGTAAGGTTATTTATTTGTTCTCATTGAATTTCACGTCACGTGCACCGCAGTGCACGGGAGCTCCGCTTTGATTTGCTCTTTTTTTGTTCCTGTTGTTTTTGTTTGAACTTTTTTTGCACCTTCTCTGTACAACCATGCTTATGGGTATGACCACGACGCACTTCTGGAGTTTTGTGTGTTGCTGCCTTGCCATCGTGCCGTCCTGGTTCTGTTCCCGGCCCCCTTCCAGTCTCGAGGTCAGGCTCCGGACCGTCATGGTGGCCGTATCCATGATCCTCCATTTGCCTGCACAGACTGAACTCTACAGAACAGTTCGGTTCTGCGGGAAAACCTTGGACGTTCTGTGTCTGCCGTACCCAATTCAGGAGGGCGGTCATCGTCTGTTGCTGCAGTCGTTATTATCATGCTGCTAACGAGACCACGCTGCTAACAAGACTATGCCACTAACAGAAACACTGCTAACAGTACCATGGTGCTAACAGGAGAACCTCACTACTAATAGGACCATGCAGCTGTAGATGTATTTCTTTTTCACTTTCGGCACGTCATTTTTGTATTTTTGCTGCATGCTTTGGTATTTCTTGTTGTTTTCTTGGCGAGTCGAGACGGTTCGTCTCGTCCTGAGCATTTCATTGCATTGTTGATCTTGTGTTGACCTGCATATGACAATAAACCTAAACCTTCCAGCCCATAAACTGAATGTTGCATTATTCATGGGTTTGAGTGGAATCTAACCCATCTGTCAGCAGTGTGTGTGTGATGGTTAACACACCTGACCAAGCCATTCGTCAGCCTCCCCAGAGAGGTTTGAAGGGAATGTTCTTTTGTCAGCAGTTATGTTGGACGGACTTTGGGTGCACTCTGCCCTTAAACACTGCAGCTCAATGCAGCTCAACTTGAGGAGATCTCAGGTCCTGCAGAGAAGGAAACGCCTTGTTTCTGCCTGGACTCTGTGAAGCTGCTACCTGTTGTCTGAGCTGCAGAGCTTATGCTGAAATGCAACAACAGTACGTTTTGTCTGCACACCGGTTTTATCCACGTTGCGGTGAGAACTAAAGCATTTAGCGTGATAGCGTGCCCGTTCAGGGATTCCACATGTGCCAGTTAGCTGTGAGGTGAGTTTTGAAGTTGGAAAAATCCTGAGAGTAATTTGTCAAAGCTGACAACACAAACAGGTTAAAGCTGAAGCTGTGAAAGCACTAAAGCTCTTGGTAAAACAGAGGAACTCCCACTGAGATTGATCTCTTTCCCAAAGTCAGTTTTGCTTCAAATCAGCTCGGAAATCTTTGGGCTGGAAAAACAGAACATTTCTCCCCTCCTCTGAGAGACTAGTCTAGAATCAGTTTTTTAAGCCCTTTCAACCATGTCCTTAATAAAAAAAAAAGAATGATTCCTGAAACAGAGTCTATTTTTTACATGGTGTTTGATGCGTTTTGCTCTTTATTTCCCTGAATCCTTATTTGTCCAATTGTTTTCAGCAAATCTCTTCAGTCCTCCTTATAACAAGTGTCCTTGTTGTTTTTCTTCTCGGGAATGGACTTTTAGTTTCCTTTTTCTGTCGTTTTCAGTGACTGAGAGTTTGAATGGCACAAGACGGGAGGAGTGGTGGCACAGAGGTTAGATAATGCAAGCCTGTGACAAGAAGGTTGTCGGTTCAGATCCCCTGGCTGTTATATCAGAATGTGGATGTGAGAGGTGCACCATCATTTACCCCACTTTGGGCCCTTGAGCAAGGCCTTTAACTGTCCACCTGCTGCCTTGGGCACCTTGTCAAATAATTTTGCGATTTGTGCATGCGTAGATAGGAATTTGTGTGTGTAAAAAAAGATTTGTATTTGTAAAAATAGTTACTCAAGCTACATCTTTTTTGCAAAGGTCTGTTTACAGATATAAAGACAAAAACTAGGTTTAAATCTCTTCTTGTGAGTTTTGTATCGGCCACTTACCAGAGATGAACAACCCTAGCAGGGACTAGTGAGGGGGTGTGATTGGTCCATGTATAAACGTGCCTTGAACTGTCTTCCAGCATATTAAAACAAATTTAGCCTTACTAAAGTTGAAACTACTTTATTGTTCCTGTTTGTAATGATAATAATAATAATAATAAAACAGATCGTTTTAAGTCTGAGTGGCCATAACTTCGTCTAAATGTTTGTAGGACTTTTTGAACTCCGCTAGAAAAATAAGCCAAGGACCAACAACACAACTTGAACTATGAAATCCTTCATTGTTGTTGATTAATGCTGTGTTCATAGATTAAGATTAGGTTTGTCATATGCAGGTCAACAATGCAATGAAATGCTCAGGACGAGAAGAACCATCTTGACTCACCAAAAAAAAAAACAAGAAATACCAAGGCATGCAACAAAAATACAAAGCATAGCACCAAAAGTGAAAAAGACATACATCTACTGCAGCATGGTCCTATTTGCAGAGTGATTCTGTTAGCGGCGTGGTCTTGTTTTTAGCGCAGTCCAGTTAGCAGCATGATGATAATAATGACCACAGCAACGGAGGATGACTGCCCTCCAGAACCAGGTCTGGCCCACACAGCACATCCAAAGTTTCCCCGTGGAACCGAACTGCTCTGTAGAGTTCAGTCCATGCAGGCAGATGGAGGATCATGGAGACAGGCTGGAGCCTGAGCCTGAAGCTGGAAGGGGGCTGGGAACAGAACCACGATGGCACCATGGCAAGGCAGCGACACACAAAACTCCAAAAGTGCGTCCTGTTCAAACAAACCAAAGTTGACACAAAAACAACAGGAACAAACAAAGAGCAAGTCAAAGCGGAGCTCCCATCAGTGACGCCATGCTGTGGCGCACGTGACGTCGTGCTGTGGTGTGTATAACCATGCAGACCATCAGTGGAGTGTCACAATCACAGTGTTCCTCTGGTGGTCCTTATAATCTGTCTGTTGTGGGACTAGCAGGGAATCATTTTAACGGTTTGGGCCAAATGTGCATAAAAATGGTGAGTTAATGCAAATCTGAAGGTAAACTGAATCGTTCTTATGTCTTGTCTCATGTCTTGTGTTCACCTAAGACTGATGAAGTCCTCTGCATAGAGGGCAAAACATCTTTCCACAAAAAAGAAACTGTCCAGATGACCTGACTGACCATTTTTGGATTTTGTACCTGGATGATTGAGCATGAACTTTGATGTCTTGAACCACTTTGGCTGTGGCTACCTGCCTGGGAAGAGTCGACAGGGGACAGAACAACCCCCAGAAACCATCTTATCATCGGCAAACTTGTTGGTCCACTAAAGGAGTGTACTGCTTAGTGGGGAAAACAGTTTACTTGGGACTCCTCAAATTGATGAAGCCCTCTGGATAGAGTGCGAAATGTCTTTTCACAAAAACAAAACTGTCCAGATGACCTGATTGACCATTATTGGATTTTGTACCTGGATGGCTGAGCATGAACTTTGACGTTCTCACATCGGTTTGGTCACTAAATCCATGTTGACCTTGATAAAGTTGCATAGAAACAATCACAACTTGGTCCAATGTCATGTTTGTTCCCATGCATTTTTCACAAGCGTTGCACAAACTGCAGAGAACGTGTTCTCCCAGACGGAGAGCAAGCGTGACGTCCTTCTACAGACAGCAATTCCAATGTTAGCCAAGATCAATTTTCATCAAAGGTCCTCTGGGACAGTCTCCCAGCATCTCCTGGAAGTGAGTCAAGTGTAACTTGGAGAGAAAAACACCAAGAAACAGAAGTTGAATCCACAGGAGTAGACGTCAGTGACCCGTGTGTCACGTTTACAGAAATGTTTCTATGGTCCTTTTTCTCTGAATTAATAAAAAGTGAAGGTTTTGTAGCCTCAAAGTCCAAAGGACACGTTAAAGCTTTTAAATGAGTAACATTTCATCACTTTGACTAATATTCTGGCATCTCATATCATTTTATTCAGTTCAAGTTTGACTCCGATATATACGAGGTATGTTCAGAATAATCTTCATCTTTACAACCCCATGTTCGTAGTTTGGCCATCTTTTGCATTAGATATGAATCAAAAGTGTTAACAAAAACTTTAAAAATCGATTATTTTGGTAAATCTGTCCAGTTCTGGACCACTTCTAAAACAAGTTTGAGAAAAAGTTATATGTTGTTTTATTCTTTAATTCTTTTTGGTACAAACTTGTAATCATTCAGAGACATAGGCAGGAATCCAAAAGAACAAAAAAACAAAACTAGAGGGATTTGTTTGATCGCTGATTCAGAAAGCTAAACAGTCGGAGTTGTTCTGAGGTTGACCGGGTCTAGCAGGACGTTTCACAAGGACCTGAGGAGCTTTGTGGAAACTGGAGAGTGGGCGGTGGTTCTGTTTCCTGTTCTTCCTTTGCTCATCTCCATCCTCTCCCGCCGTGAGGTCAGAGGAATGTCAGCAAAGCTCCGTCTGTGTGACAAGTCAGAGTCAGCAGGAGATCAAACCCTTCTACGATAAAAAGCAGCAGCACGGATCACAACAAACTTCTGGTACCTCCATTTATCCAAAGAGAGATGGTGCTTCTTGTCCCGAGTCGAGTTGGACTGCACCCCTCACATCACAGACTGAGATTTTATACAAAACTTTGACAAATCTATGTGAAAAGTGATTAAATACAGATGAATCTGTAACAGAAAACTGATTTGTGATTAAGAGGAAAATATATTTTAGAAAACATACAAAAATTACTTTTGTTCTTTCAAATTACTGCTGTTGTAAAAATACCTCGCAGCTGAGAAAGATGGCAATGACTTCAGTATTTTCTATATTACTAGATTAGACTAGACTAGATTAGACGATATATTAGATTAGACTTTGCTCAATGTCTTTCTCATTATAAAAACAGGTACACTAACAAAGTTTTCTAGAAGTTATAGTTCAAACAAATTATTTCAAAGCTTTCTAATGATTCCAAGATCGCATCAAAGAGAAGAAAACTTGAAGATAAGAAATGTAAGTAAACCTAAATGTTTTTGGTGTAAGATATTAAAGTGGGCAGGAGTTACACGTGGAGAACTGAGATCGTTTTTATTTTTGCATGTCTGATTATATATATAGAAAATAATGAAGACATTGCGTGG
>NC_056510.1:8199325-8220825 GCF_014905685.2 Nematolebias whitei | reverse complement strand
ATATATATATGTATATGTATATATATATATATATATGTATGTATGTGATGACAATCATCTTGTATTTGGCATGGTAGGAAAATAGAAAAATCAGTGGCTGAAATTAAAATTGATCAAAGTTAATCTTAAACATGCCTAGAGAATACAACAAATCATAAGTACAATAAAGTAAAAAGAATAAGTGAACAGCCAATATTCATACAGGTGTATGAAAAGTACTGGCAATAAACTAATTTAATTCCAACCCTTCTCTATCATTTACAAACATCAAATATTTTGTTTACTTCCTGTTTATCCATTCATAAGTCCTTTCTATAATTACTACATATAAGTGTTTAGGTATATAGCTCTTAATGTTTCAAGGAACACACGTTATTTCAGTTAAATACTTATAAATGCACAGAGCTGTCATGAGATGCAGACATATATACAATCATATAACTTAACGGATGTAAACGGTATGAAATAAACTGTATCGCAGCCTTTCTTCCTTCCTCTACTTTGTAAAAAACACATTTGTACCGCTTTTGAAAATGGGTCATAATTAGACAAAACAAAAACTGAGTCATAAATGGACGTATACCTGTAATATACCTACTGAGAACAACTTTAACAAATCTAAACAAAAAACAGATTTTAGACATTTTTCCTTTTTGTGCTGCTCTTTTGTCTTGAGTTTAGTTCGTTTCATTATTTGTGTTAGAGCTGCACTGGATTTTATTATTTTTTGAGGGTTTAGTCTTGTGCTTTAAAAAGCCACAGCCAGCTTCAGATTTAAAAGTTAAAGAGAAACATGGGGGTAGCCCTTTCATTTCTCGTTCTTATCAGCCTTCTTTGTGTCGTTATTATTATTATTTTTCATGTTTATCTCTCCGACTCGCCTGCGTCCATCGCACATCCAAGCACGTTCTACCATGTTTCTACTTGGGGGGTGGGAGGGTTATACAGCTTGAATTGTTAGCTGGTGAGTCATCTCTTTTATGAAACAGTGATGTCATTCCTGAATGCATTTAAAAGCCGATTCAGGCTGATAAAAACCCAGAGCTGTGTTTGAGCTCTATTTAAAATTTCAGAGCCACACTTTTTTAAAATCTTTACCTCCATTTGTTGGGTTTTCCATCCCCTGCTACAGTAATGGACTTGCTTTGTTCACTCAGCACTTCACTAAACGCTCAGAGAGAAGGTCTGATTTAGGTGGCACATTGAGGGGACTGAAACCAGGAGAATGCCTGAGAATTTAGGCGTGGGTCGGGAAAGAGACTCTTTAAGTGGCCGTCTCACGGACAAAGACTGTCCCATCGGAACGACGTGGGACTCGCTTATTTCGCAGGAGCGGGCTGGCTGCCAGGTCAAAGTTCATTTCACACAGCGAGCTGGTAGATGGGCCATGCCTGAGTTCCTTAACAGCAGCTGTGTTTACATCCAGACATAGAGACAGGAAAACGGGCCACAGTCCTGCCACTGCAACGTCCTCCCCCCTCTCTTGGCTTTCATCTCACCCCTATGCTGCATGTTTCAGAACAACACCTATAGCTTTGCATGATTTAACCCTTTAAACAGCTTTTTGGAAGCATCGATGCCTTATTGCGTGTTTCTTTCGGTAATTTGGTGCCTTTTCTTTAAAAACATCTGCACTATCCGAGAGTTAACTTCAAGAAGCTGCATACGGGTCAGATTAATCATAAAGTTGCCAATATCGGGTGCAATGTTGGCAAAGGGGCCATATAAACATTTGTCAACATTGTTAAGTTGGCTAAATGCATCTTAACACTAGAGAAATTGCATTTCCTGTGCAAATGCAGTGTGAATGCTTTCTGTTGAAGAACTTGCTGAAAAACAGCTGGAATTAGGTAAAACAGGCTAAAATGTAGCTTAAATGGAAGAACCAGTCTAAGTTAACAGAAGAAAGCAGAAAAAATGCATACTGTATTTGCTGAATTTGGTTTAAATAAGCAAAAATGAGCACAAAAATTAGGAAATTAGCTAAAAAGACTGGAATTGGGGGGGGGGGGGGAGCTGAAAAGTAGCTGAAAAGGCAGAAAGAAGCTTAAACTACCAGAAGGAAGTGTAAAGAGCACGTTTTTTGCAGAATTAGGCTAAAAAAGTTTAAATTAGTGCAAAAAAAGTGGAAATAGCTGAAAAAGCTGAATTTAACATAAAACAGCTAAATAATAACTGAAATAACTGAAACTAGTAGAAATAAGCTGAAATTAGCATAAAAAGCTGAAATTAGTAGAATGACGTTAATTAGGCTGAAAGAAGCAAAAATTAGTGCAAAATGTGGAAATTATCTGAAAAAGCTGAAATTAGCAAAAGCAGCTTAGAAGTAGCTAAACAAAAAAAGCAGACAGAAGCTTAAATTACCAGAAGCAAAAGAGCACATTGTTTCTGAATTAGGTTGAAATGAGTGAAAAAAATGTGGAATTAGCTGAAAAGTTTCAATTAGCAAAAAAAAAAAACTATAGAAGCTGAAATCATAGAAAAAGTTTGAATTTGCAGAAATAAGCTGAAAGGAGCATAACAAGCTGAAATTAGCAGCAAGAAGTTAGAAGAAGCACAAAAATGATGTAGTTAGCTGAAAAAAATCTGAAAAGAGCACAAAACAGGTGAAACATCAGCTGAAATTAGCTGAAAGTAGCTGAAAAAAACATGTCAATTTGCACAAGGAAGATAAAAGAAGCGCAACCAGAAGAAAATGTGAAAGGAGCAGTAAAAGATTGTAAACAGAGCTAAAGATCTGAAGGATATAAAATGTGCTCAATTTATTTTCTATGAGAAAAAAAGTGGCAGAAAAGGCTAAATGGTTCAAAAAGATAAAGTTGCACCAATACCTGCACGACTGTCCTGAAAGAGCCGAAGAACATTTTGATTTATGATTTGTTGAAATGGATTGAAAACTGCGGGACGAGAATCACGCCAAAAAATATATGGAAGAAAAATGGATCACAATAGAGTGAATGCTTCATAAACATTCCCACAATAAGGTTACACAGTGATAATGCGCCTCTTCTGGTACTTCTTCACCTTCAGATATTGTTGATCGGGTAATAGACGATTTTGTAAAGTGTTAGTGAAGTACTGTTATGTGATCAGGTCAGAGGTCAAAGGGAATTTTTAAGAAGAATCAAATTATTATCAATTATACGGCTTATACACTTTTATTGTGAGTTAACACAAATGAGGGATTTTTTTGAATGTGCGGCGTCTTGGTAAATCAAACTTCTGAAAGCTTCCTTCTTTGTTCCATTAGTTTTATTGAATTATATCCATTTTTCTTTCTCTCTCTGAGGCACTACCACAACAACTCTTTGCTCACAATCGCACACTTTCCATAGCAATAAGGTAATCGTATTGTTTGAGCGCAATATTTAAATTATTTTCACGTCTCTATTTTACCAGTTAATCTATTCGACGTCAATGTGAATCGGTGACTCTTTACTTTTCCCTTTATCTTCTGCCACTATTGTCAAAACTGGTGTGTGAGTGGGTGTGTGTCCTTCTTCCCCTTCAGCACATTTTAATTTCACAGCTGTTGGTAATTGGCTGACAAGTCCAGCTGTTTTCTGATGGGAAGGACCGTGTAGGTCCAGCTGTGGAGTTTAAGGTGGACCATGATCCAAAGGAAAGAATGACATTTCTACCATCCCCCTCTTCTTGCCCGCTCCAACACTCACAAACGCAAACATCCAAGGAAGGAAGGATTTAAATCTTCCATCCATTTAATCACCCCTGGTGTTATTTTATTAGAGTTCTTGTGGGACAGCGGGCTTCTCAAAGAGTTTAGCTGGGAGGGGATGGGGTTTAGCTCAGCTATCAAACATGTAATCTGATGTCCATGGCTCGATCACGTGCATTAAGTGTGGACGGACCCAACATTTTCTTCTGGAGTTCCTCTAAGCTCCAGTTTGTGTCAAATAAAGACAAAACTCACGACTTGTTTGCAGAACTGTTGAAGGACTTAATGAGCTGAACTTCACGGGACAGATTTTTGAACACATCAGCGTTTAAAATGAAAGAGCCAGTGAAAACATTTTAAAAGTCATGTACTTTTAAACTCCTTTGCTGTTGATCACAGCTTATTTGTTGTCATTTTAATTTACTGAAAGCATTAAATGTTACATTCATTTCTGCGGGCAGCGCAGTGGCACAGTGACACACAGTGGTAGAGCTGTCACCTCTCAGCAAGAAGGTCACCAGATCAAATCCTGGCTTGGGACCTTTCTAGGCGGAGTTTGCATGTTCTCTGCATGCGTGAGTTTTCTTCAGGTACTCCGGTTTCCTCCCACAAAACAAAAACATGCATGTTAGGTTGATTGCTCTCACTCACACCTAAATTGTCTCTAGGTGTGAGTGAGAGAGTGAATGGTTGTTTGTATTGTTTGTCTGTGTCCCTGTGATGGACTGGAGACCTGTCCAGGGTGTCCCCCACCTCCCGCACAGTGATGGCTAGTGACCCCGCGACCCAAAAAGCTTAAAAGCAGGTAAAGATGATGGATGAATGGATTTAATTCCACGCAGAGCTGCATTTTTTGTCTCTTCTCAAACAGCTTTGGGGGGAGGGCGGCTGCAGTACTTTAATAGTACTTTAATTTTTCTATATGTATTTCTCGATTTATCTCTCGATACCCGACTTAAAATAATTTTTTGATAAACTGCGTTGAATCTCAATGTGTTGAAACACCTTTTATTGTGACTAAAGGCTGAATCCTATCATATGATGGTGCTGCTCATGCCTTTTTAATAAATCAAATTATTGACGGTGTGTTGAGATGTGTGTCATGTCTGTTGCCACACACCAGAAAGGCACTACTCTAAAATCAAGAGATTGAGTTTCAGCTCAAAGTGCTGCACAGATGTGTTTGAGTGACTTAAGAGCTGCTGGACTTTTCTTAGCTATTAGCTGTCCAAAGACTTTAGAATTGTACAGTTGTGTTTTCTTAGGTTGCAAGCAGTTAGGGAAGAAATAAATCTAAAATTTTATAAATTAAAGAGTGTCTTGAGGAACAATGGCTCTGATTCAGCTCGGTGTTTGTGTGAGAATTAAACTGTGGACATGTTGAAATATTTAAGATTATTTCTTACCATGTGGGTGGATCTGGTTGGCAGAAATATTGTGATCATTTCTGCACAAGAATCCAAGTTTTTAAACCCTCAAGGAAAACGGAGAACTTCAAGGAAAGAGGCGATGGTTCTCACTGACTGGTGTAATGCCATTCGGCATCTTTAATGTGCTTCATAAAACGACATTTAAGATTTTATGGTTTCAGTTGACCGAAGAAACAGTGAATATAAAGAGGTGGGGATGTAAAGAGTGGAAACCACACCCGTGCCAGATGTTGACAGATTATACGGACTGTCTACAGGACGGGCGTGTCTCTCTTATTACAGCCTATTGATCAGTTGTGTTTTCCCAGACTTCATTCATAGAAAAATTGGAAGCAGCTGCACCATCTGTCTCTTCTGTTTCACCAAAATGTGCAAAGACGTGTGCGCACAGGACATGTACTGGTAGTTAGTACAAATGTCTTAATCACAATACCTTACAAATGTTGAGCATATGTTCAATGTATTCTTGCCTAATTGTTTTCTAACCAAGCAGCTGGTTGAGTGAAAAATTGCCAGCTAGTTGAAGAAAGCCTTTAAATTATGACCCCTAAAACTGCTTTTTTCTTCTGTGAACAGATTCCTGAGATTATCTAAGCAGCAACTATGAATGTATCATTGAATCTTAAAAGCCTAAGATGTGTTTAGATGCCAAGTACTGCTTCATATGCGTAAAAAAAAATGGGGTGGCAATTTACTTTTAATAGTGGAAATGGGTCCATTGCTTAAAAAAAAAAAAAAAACTTCTGGTAAAATACAACAATGAAGCAGAGCAGAACCAAAAAGAAAGGCAGAAAACATACCCAGTGAGACAAAACCTGTCAAGAACCAAAATCAACCTGAGATAAAATAAAATAAATAATTAAAAACATGGAAACTAAGTGCTAAGACAATCTGGCAAGAAGTAACGGGAGTGTATTTAGTATACAGATGATATCCTCCATTGGGGAGAATGAATAACAGTTCTGTGCAGACTTATTTTAGACCATTTGTTATAGTCTGTGCTGCAGAGCATGATCTGGTTATTCCTCATGTTGTCTATGAGACGCTGTAGCCATTAGTTTGGGGTGTTACAAGATTTCTGCAATATTTTCCACGAAAATCCTCAAAATCGTTGCCTTGTTCTCAAAAATTGGCTGTACAAGTAGTCAGAGGAATGTTTCCTTGTTAAAAAAAAATAACAAAACCTCCCATAATGATATGACAAACTATCCTTTGACTGGCTCCCTGTCAAATTCAGAATTGAATTCAAAATCTTACTTTTAACCTAGAAAGCCCTCAACAACCTAGTTCCATCTTGTTTTAGAGATCTTGTTGTTCCATATTTTCCTAACAGAGCACTTCGATCTCAGACTGCAGGCTTACTTGCAGTTCCTAGAGTTTCCACAAGCAGAATGGGAGGAAGGTCTTTCATTTGTCAGGCTCCTCTCTTGTGGAAACAACTTCCAGTTTCTGTCCATAAGGCTGACTCATTGTCCAGATTTAAGACTGGACTTAAAATGTTCCTTTTTGATAAATCCTATAGTTAGGGTTGGCTTGTTATGCTGCTATAGGCTTAGACTTCCGCAGGACAAATTGACCTAATTTCTTAAATGAATTGTTACAACCGAATAATTTTCATTAGATACGATTTCTATCTTAACATGTGATTTTCAGCCTGCCATTGTGTATCTGTTCCTCTCAAACCCAGCCAGTTGAAGCAGATGGACGCTTGTCCTGAGCCTGGTTCTGCTAATAGCTTCTTCCTCATGAGGGAGTTTTTCCTTTCCACTGTCACCTTCATGCTCGCTCAAGATGAGAGTTTGTGATGAAGTTAAATTCAAAGCAGCCTGCTCCTCAGATAAATAATGTTAACTTGCTTTTTATGTACATGAATGTTCTGTTCAGTGCCCTGAGATGACTTATGTTGTGACTTGGAGATATATAAATCAATTGAATTGAATTGATTAGTTTGATGAATTTCTGAAATTAGCTTTCCTTGATGGAACTGCGAGTAGCCAATAAAATGTGACTTTGTAGGGGAGAAGTAACAACGTTGTGGGCACCGGCTCAAGTTCCTGGCTTACATCTTTCACTCTCCTGGAGGTTCTTGTGTGGGGTGTGCCCTCCCATCGCACAAACAAATTGACTCTTGGTCCACCTACAGTTGACAGATTTCCTTTTCAATATGTCATCTTGCTGTCTGAATCAGGCTAGTTTTCGCCCAACTCCTTACTGAACTCAACTTCTTGTTCTCCTAGATGCCTATATCCTAAAGTGCCAGAACCCTGAGTCCTGCTCTGGAGGCTCATCAAAGTTAGTCCAGGCTCAAACCTCAGAAGGGAATATCTTGTTGGACCATCTCGTCCCAGCATTTGCCAGAGAAGAAATCTACTCAGCCAAATACAGTGTTATGCTAAATTCATGTAAGCTGTTCATGACCTAAATGGTAAATCGCCACCCAATAAATTGTGATGTTGATGTCCCTGCAACTGCTCTGTAAGTGCTTTAAGACAAAAATCAATGCAATTTCTAATGTTTTATTGCTTTTTACAAATAGATGCTAAACTTGTGCAAACATGCTGATGAGTTGTGTTTACTCACAATAAACGCAGACCTCCATGAAAACTTCTGTTCAGCCTTATTTTAACTGTATTATCTGGGAGAATTTCTGGGCTCAGAAGAAACCTGATTCGCGTTTATTTTACCCTGAGCTTCAGGGAGGGACTGTTTGTATCTTTGCATGCTGGATGCTCTGTGGGTTTCTCAGTTGGTCAGTGAAAACACTAAAACCTGCCAAGTTCAGACCTTGCCAAGCAGAAAGTCATAAATTATCATCCACGCAATGTTGTGAAGCACTTCCTTGCACATTTCCATCCTGATACTTAGAGGTTTTATTGCTTATCTGTTCCTTCCCTGTTTCCTAATAATATTTACAACTGTGGCGCTCTGACGTAGGCTTCTTTTTCCTCTCTCCTTCTCATAAATGTTGCGTTTAGGTGCTGGGCAACACTGACTAGTGAGTGAAATTATGACGTCTCAAGAATTTCCCTCAATGGTATTACAGTGTAGAGCTGTAGAAGCTGGATATTGAACAGTATATTTTCTCACTCTGAGATAAAAATGCTACACCAAGAAATGTATCATTTGTGTTCATGCTGAGACACATACGGTTCAAAAGTCAACTACACCGAAGAACTGTTTTCTTGACCATTTTCTTTTCATCTGTGGAAAGTTTGCTCAAGCACCAGTGTCTCACTGCAGTTCAGTGTTTTGATAAGGTGTGGCTCCAGTAATGTTTTTAATTTAAGCGTATCCTCTTTCAAATGATTTCATGTTTCCAGCATGGAGACCCTTACCTTTAAACTCCTGGCTGCTGGATTTTATTGTACAGATTGCCCTTCAGCAGCAGTAGTTCTTCTTCCACCCTTAAGAAGTAAAAGCACGTTTATCTTGGCTAAATTACAAACTCGTATCTATGACGAGGAAAGTGGGAATGAGAAGTGAAGGTTGCATGAACTGTGCATGGAGGCTACACAGAACATGTCAGGATCAATGGCGCTGACTGTTGGTTGTACTGTAGAAATAGGCTGAAGATTCATTTTTAAAATAAAAGATTGACCCAAGCTTTTATGATCAATTATGCAGTATTTTGAGAGAAATGGATCTGGCCCGTCAAAATATCACTCTGCCAAGAAAAAACATCCAACGAGGAGGCTATACTAGATCTATGCTATAACATCAGCAGTACATAATTTATCCCAGAGGGCTAGGCTGGCATAAGAATCAAAATGTTTTGAATCTTGAACGCATCCAAGGTCTTCTGCTTTGTTTACAATTAAAGACATTGTAGACTGTCGTCCTCGAGTGGCCTGTTGATGTCAAGCCATAGTCACATTTGAAAATGTAAAAAAGCAAAAGTTGCTTCTCTGACAAGCTCACATGCCATTAGCTGGATTTATGACAGTCAGTTTAGGATAGAACATACAAATACATAATAGTGATCTCAGCCATTCTTTCTGATATCTTTGGAGACTCTCTGCTAATCTGGGAGTTGTGGCCCGACAGCCACAATCACAGCTAACTTCGGCTACAGTTGCTTTCCACAAATTTTCCACTTCCTCTGGAAGCCTTTGGCACTTTTCATGACTCTCATGTTCTTTATGCTTGATATTTGGATTTACTTTTGTAGTTTGTCAACCACCACAAAGTATAGTGTCCAACTGGTCTGGATCTGCAAATCCATAATATTTTAACTTTGTCTTCTTCCATTACATTTGAAGTCGTCGCCAGTTGGGAAAGTTCCCGTACAATTTTCTAGTCATTTAATTATGTATGCCCTATCTTTATGAAATAGATCCTGCTTTTGTGGACACAAGCAGGACTTTTTGTATCTGCCTTGTCTTTATTCTGTATATTGCATTTCACTAAAGCTTGGCTGCCAATGTTTGGAGATTAGTTGGCCACTAAAAGTTGAGAGAAATTTGAAAAAAAAGGCAATTTAACTCTGTTTCCAACTAATTGCACAGTGAGCCATGCAGCTGAGTTTTGAGCTGTCAGTTTTTGAAATTCACCACCAATTCTTGTATGCATGTCTTGCAAAGCTTTTCTTTTTTTCTTGACCGTGCACATTATTTTGTTGGCTCACCTTGTACCCACCTTGGCAGCCACTCTTACATTTGATTCAATCTTCTGGAGAACAGTTAAGAAATGAAGATAAGAAGATTTGGATCAGTTTTTCAGTTGTTATTGTTGTTCATTAAGAGTTTCAGACCTGGACATTTGCCTTGAATGTTTTCTGTTTTCTGTCAGAAGATTGCCTGCAGGTGAGACTAGTTGGAGATGCCAGCAGAAACATTCAAATGGGTCTGAACATTGAAGGACATTCTGAGGTCTTCCTCACAAATGCTGTTCACCATCTGACCCCAGTTATCCGTTCCTGATAACTTTTCAAATATATTTCTTATTTGGGGTTTCGCCATTTATAATCCTGAGTCTTTCTTGTTTTAGTTGAGATAGTGGTTCACACGATCCCCAGGATTTAACTGACAAGGCACATGATAGTGGTTTAAACGTTTGTCTTTCTATTTAACTTTTTCTTTTCCAAGCCTACCCTGCCCCATGTAGGCCACAGCATAATGTATTAAGTATAATCAAGACCGGACAACATTTGCTGCAGCTACGTGTATCTTTACAGAAGATAAGCCAAAAAAAAAAGACATTCAAACTTTCAAGCAAGCTATCAGCTTTTCATTTTTGCAAAAACACACCAGAATAATATTCTGTTCTTCGCAGTGAACCAGTGAATGTTGGTGAACCTTGACTTTACTTGTTTGTGATATACTCTATGGAGATGTCCTGTTTCAACTGATGATTATGTGGATGAGAAAATTGCTTGGATGAAGCCTCTCTAATTTCTCCAGGGCTGGTCAGCAATGTCAGAAACTGAGGTGTCCAAAGCCTTCAGCAATTTGTGACATTAATGAACAAGGAAGAGGAAAGCGATCTGCTTCACAACTGGGATCCGATCAGCTCTGACTGGTACTTCTGTAAAAGGATGTGGGATGTTGAAGGATCCAGAACACCTAACGTATCCAGGGACATCACTGACCTTTCAGAGGAACCAAAGTGCAAAACAGAAAAGACTATGAACGTTTGGCTGCAGAAAACCTACCTCAGAGTTTATGATAAATTGTCTCCTTTAAAAGCCGCCTCCAGTCACTTTATTAATGATATCATAAAAATGATAGACGGTCTCCTTATAAAAATGTCACATTCCTACTATGTTAACCTCAATCCCATTATGTTGGGGTTTTTGGCTACTTAAAACCTCTGAATATCCAGAAATGTGTGTGCCATCCGCCAGATCTTTGGAAATAACCAAGTTAGGGATACTTTCCCAGCAGAACTGGTTCTTGTTTAACAGGTTTTCAAAGGTTTATATATTAAAATGATCTTTAATTGCAGATCCAACAATGTTCAGTCAGACGAAACATCACAGCACAAAAGAAACCATCCAGATGACCCGTCGTCCAATAGATTTCTTCAGTCTGAGGAACCACCAAACAAAACTGATTCTCCACCAATAGTATATTCCAAAGTGGAAAAAAAAACTGTTATAATGGTGCTAAGATGGCCTCGGGCATGCCCTCTCCTCCGGGGCTCGCCATCTCCTTCGTCGACAGTCATGTCAAAGTGGTTCAAAACGCCAAAGTTCATGCTCAATAATCCAGGTATAAAATACAACAATGTTCAGTCAGGTCATCTGGACGGTTTCTTTTTTGTGCTGAAACATTTTGTCCGCCATCCAACAAACTTCTTCAGTCTAAAGAAACACCAAGCAAACCCTTGGCACCAACGTAACTGGTTTTTTTTCCCACTTTGGAGGATAGTGTTGGTGGAGAATCAGCTTTATTTGGTTGTTCCTCAGAATGAAGAAGTCCATTGGATGACGATCGAAACGTCTCAGCACAAAAAAGAAACTGTCCAGATGACCTGACTGAACATTATTGGATTTTATACATGGATTATTGAGCATGAACTTCGGTGTCTTTAATTGCAGCGTTTTTATGTATTATTATTATTTTTTATGGGGTTGGCATAATGAGGCAGTCATCCTCTGCAACCTCTGAATAATTCACAGGAGTTTAACAGGAGTTTGATGAGATACTGCAGAGGGAGAAAGGGAAAAGAGATTTCAGAATTTATTGCCAGGATTTGTTCAAGCTGAAATCATTTATCATATTTGTGTTGAGGATGTTCAATATTTAAAGGCAAAGAAAAACCTTGTGTGAATATTAAACTTTTCAAATAGCTTTGCGTTAATACATTTGAAGTTAACATTCCAAGATTCTAATTAAATTTGTGAAGACATTAACTCTGTCAAACATTTTGAATGTCTCTTGCTTTCTTGTTGTTTAGTTTTCTTTACAACAATAACAAAAATATATTTTTATTTAAAATTTTACGTTTCCTTGCATAGTTTTACATTGTAAAAGCAAAGCTAAGCACTTTTCATCATAAATAATTTCCGCATGTAGATGTGTGCACCGTAAAACATGTTGAGGACAGCGATGTCAGTGACGTCCCCACAAACGCAGGCGCGCACACACACACACACACACACACACACACAAATACCTAGACACATGCACATACACACATGTTTGTCTTTCTATCTTTACGGGGACTTCACATTGACTTCCATTTTTCATTGTCTATAGCCTAACCCTGACCCTTAACCTAAACCTAACCATTATCAGTACATACCTAACCCATCATCCATTCACACCTTAGTCCTAACCCTAACCCCTAACCCACCAACAGCACTTGTACTTATGGAGACCGGGCTTTGTTACAAAAGTAACTGGTCCTCACAGTGTAGTATGTGTTGAAAAATGAGCCTCACAAAGTAACGCACACACACACATACACACACCTTGTTTCACACTGATCACACATCTCAGGATATTTTCCCCCACTGCATATTTCATGTAATGAGAAGCAACGCCTCTGATCTGGGTGTCGTCTGTGCAAATAAACGGCGAACGGGAGGATCTTGTTGGCCGACATCACTCCCCGTCGCTGCTGATGTAAGCAGAGCTTTTTCTTTTTCTTTTTCCAAATGTTCCAGCCGCTCAGCATGCAGCCCGTTCAGCCTTCAACGTGACCTCGCCACAGACAGACGATTATTCAATATTCTTTACAACACCATTATTTTCAGAGTATTAAAGCTGTGCAGGCTGTGAGTAATTTTAGAACCTAAAATGTTTGCATTTGCAAGTTCTGAAGCTGATTGCTCAGGTGGAGGAGGAAAAATACACAATTTCTGTGATTGTTTAGCACTTTCTTGTTTTATGTCACATACAGCCAGAAAGTTGATGCTTGGTAATGAATGACACGTGAGCAGAGATGGCTTTAAGGTCAACGATGCACCATGACAGATGCAACCAGCTATCACACCAAAGGAAAGTGAAAAGAAAATGATTAGCATAAATTCTATTTAAAATTTAAGTGATTATTTCAGAAAAAAATCAATAAAAGTTGGAAATACGTCACAGAAAATGTAGCTCTTCTTGGAAGAATGAATACGACCATCGCTTTGAGTGCCAACATTTTAAGCAAAAACATTGAGTTAGTCCTTGAGTTGTGTTTTGGGGACGACTAAGTTACAACCACGCCAGACTTTAGCTCGATATCTGTAAAATTGGCTAAGTTACGTCCATTTATGTGTTTGCTAAAGTCACCTTGAACAGTGATGGGACATCAAACATGTTAAAAACAAAATTACACAAAAATAAAAACATATTTTTAAAATGCCTATATTGTTTTCCCACTGTTTTTTTCTACATGTCTGTTGCTAATATATAAATGTGTACTTCTGACATATAAATAAGCTGATTTTTATTCATGCCAAAGAGACAGTTATTTTGATCAAACCCCCTAAAATGAGCAGAAGTTTAGTTTTACTGAATTCTTCGCAGACTAATTCTCTCTTTTAAGTCTGAATTTTAACAAAGCGTGTACTTTGTATGTTTTAATGTTTCAATTTAACTCAAATTTGAGCACTTGTCCTTTTTGTGTGAATGTTTTATGAAGCATTCACACTATTGTGTTCCATTTTTCTTCTGTATATTTTTTTGGTGCGATTCTAGTCCCACAGTTTTCAAGCTATTTCAACAAATCATAAATCAAAACATTCAGCTCTTTCAGGATAATACTGCTATGACTTTTGGTATTGGTGCAACTTTAGATTTTTTTTAAAATATTTAGCCTTTTCTGCCATTTTTTCCATTCATCCATCCATCCATCCATTATCTTTACCCGCTTCTTCCATTTTGGGTCACGGGAGTCGCCGGTGCCCATGTCCGGCAATCACTGTGCGAGGGGCGGGGTACACCCTGGACAGGTCGCAAGTCCATCACAGGGACACATAGAGACAAACGAGACAAATAACCAATCACTCTCTTACTCACACCTAGGGACAATTTAGAGTTACCAATCAGTCTAACATGCATGTTTTTGGTCTGTGAGAGGAAACCGGAGGACCCGGAAACCCACGCATGCACAGAGAGAAATGCAAACTCCACCCACAAAGGCCCCTGGACCAGGATTTGAACCAGAGACCTGCTCGCTGAGAGGCAGCAGCTCTACCAGTTGTGCCACTGTGCTGCCCTGACATTTTGTCCCTCTTAGAAAATGAATTGAACTCATTTTACTTTCAAATTTTGTTCTGGTTCAGCTTCATTCAGCTTCCTTGTGCAAAAAAATAAATAAAAATCTGCTATTTTCAGCTAATTTCAGCAGTTTTTTTTTTCACCTGTTTTGTGCTCCTTTCAGATTCTTTCTGCTAAGTACATTTTTGTGCTTCTTCTAACTTGTTTCTTCTGATTTCAGCTTATGTTCTTTTCAGCTTATTTTTGCAAGTTTCAGCTTTATCTATTATTTCAGCTATATAGCTACTTTTCAGCTGTTTTTTGCTAAAAAAAAAAAAAATTCAGATAATTTCTACTTTTTGTGGTAATTTCTGCTTCTTTCAGCCTCATTGGGCAAGTGTTTTTTCTGCTTTCTTATGCTTATTTAAGCTTGTTCTACCTTTTCAGCTAGCTTTTTAGAAAATGTTTGGCTAATTTCAACTGTTTTCAGATAAATTCGTTTTTCTTGGTCATTTCTGCTACTTTCAGCTTAATTAACATATTTTTGCTCCTTTCAGCTTGTTATGCTTACAGCTTTTCTCAGCTAGATTCAGCATTTTCTGCTATTTCAGTTAATGCCTAAAATGCTAATTGTTGCCTTTTCAGTTGATTCCACATTTATTTTGCTCATTTCAGCTCTTTCCACTTCCTTCTCACAAGTTAAGCTTCTTTCTGCCTTTTTGGCTACCTTTTACTTGTTTTTTTTCTCGCTCTTTTTTTGCTAATTTATCTTTTTTTAGCTGATATCATAATTTTCAAGCTCATTTCTGCTTATTTAAATCGAATTCAGCAACTATGTGTTCTTTCTGCTTTCTTCTGCTAATTTAGTCTTGGTCTTTCATTTCAGCTACATTTCAGCATGTTTTTAAGCTAATTTCAGCTGTTTTTCAGAGAGTTCTTCTACATTAAGCACTTGCACTGCATTTTTGCAGGAAATGCAATTTCTCTAGTTTGTATATAACAACCAAATGAATCAATGGTGTCTCGACAGGATTAATCACTTTGAAGAAAAAACAATGAAATGACATTTGTCTGGCTGTTCTGTCTGCACACCTGAAAGCACCTAAATTAAATAAACTTTTCAGATCTTTGGGTTCTTGTCCATATTTGAGTCTTGCTCCTCACTTAATGGAAAATGTGACTGAAGTTGCCAAATTGGTGCTAAGCTAGGCTAGCTGCTCCTTGCATTCCCAAGTTGAAAGATTTCCATTTTCTCATCTACTGCTTGACAGAACATAAAAAATAAATTGCCAAAACTAAGAAATAATACACCCAGAATGAGATAATTTCTCTTTGTTCTGATCGTCCATTTTTCATCCTCGGTTTGTTTTCCCAAATCTTCTGTCAGGGTTCCCACTTCACTTTCTTTGTCCAGTTCCAATTAAACTTTTCTTTCTCCTCCAGGAGCACTTCTTTCCACTTCTGTACCATAAATCAAGTCAGTCGTTTGTACTTCGCCCCACCAGCACGTGGACATCCCCACACCCTCCACGCTCCCAGCTCCAATTAGTTTTGTTTGACCGTTGTTATCTTGGAAAATGGAAGTAACGGCAAGTGCCACACATACAAAGAAAAGCACATGAAAGGGAGAGGAAAGAGGAGCATGCTGAAAAAGACCATCCCCAGACCCGTCACAGAATGGAGGAAAGTCTGAGCTGGGCAGTTGGAAATCAGCTCAGCAGGATGAATTTCATCAGGTGTCCCACTTTGGTTCTGGGCTCTTGTTGAACCATTTTTCTTAAGTAATTTGAGGCTTCAGTGCGCCTAAAGTATGTTTATTTAAACGGATGATGAAAGAGCTTGGTTTAAAACTTTACCATGCAAGGCAGCGGAGCCAGCAAGATGCATTCTTGTCAGTGCAAATAACAGCAGCAGCAGCTGAAATAAATATTCTGATGCATGCTCAATAATCCAGGTAGAAAAATCTAAAAAAGTTAAGTCTGGTCCTCTGGACAGCTGAAATAAATACTTTTGTTTTTCAAACTGAAGTCATTCACAAAGCCATCTACAGCAATAAAGATATAAAATATGTATAGCTTTTGTTTACAGAACCACACTTTAAAATATCTGAACGACCCATTTAGCGCAGTTTTTCAGTTCCATCTGTGTGATCACCTGAACTGACCTCATGTGAATTAAAGTTTAACCTCAGCGGCTGATAGTGCAGAGTTATTCAGGCCGGAGGGAGACCAGATGCTTTGCTGTGCGTCACTGCAGGCTTGCGTGTCACATTCATAATGCAGACACTTTTTGAGCACACATGCAAAATGCATGCCGATGTGAGCCCTGAGGAAAGACCATTGTAAAGCTGAGGTGCTGCTCAGGTCACTGGAGAGCAAGCAGCTTTAATTGGGGGACTATTGCACAATAATTGGGACTTCTTGGGTGTCTAACCTTTGCGGAAAAGATTGAGTTGCAGTATTGATAATCAGCTCCGGCCAATAAGTCACAATGAGCAAATAAAAAGAAACCACTGTTGGTCAATGAGACTGTGCCTGGATTATATTAGTCCGTACTTTAAAGGTGCATTAAGAATTTAGGCTAAGAAGTCCTTTTAAATTTTAAAAAGCTGTCTCTTTTACCTGGTTACGTCACAAACATTGGCAACTGTTTGCTTTGAATTCAAATAAAATGAAGTTTGTTTGTTTTTTCTGATATTTGGTGACTGATATTGATTTATAATTAATACAATTTTAGTACTAGTGATGCCACAGAGCAAAGCAGTTCCCTCCATCTGTCTATCCTTCTGCATATGCTTTTGAAGGCGGGAACTTAAAGGCAGCAGGTCAAGGACAGAACAGCTTTTGAATGTTTTAAATTAGACTTTTCTTTTTTGTGGTGTTGAGAGGTGGAGTCGTGGAGAGGTGGATGTCTGGGTTGGAAACCTCAAGGTCTTATCGCTGCTTTCTGCTGATGATGTGGTTCTATTGGCGCCTTGAAGCCATGACCTTTGGCGTGCATTGAGGTGGTTTACAAACAAGATGAGAGTCTGCTTCTCCACCATGTGACCATGGCTCTCAACCAGAAAATAGTGAAATACTTATAGTGGAGGGGTTCAAGTATCGGGGAGCCTTGTTCATGAGTGATGAGGTGAAAGGGAAGCTGACAAATCGGGGCTTTGTCTGCAAAAATGAGAGCATTGCTCTGTTCTTTTTTGGTGAAAGAAGAGTTGAGCTTAATGGCTAATTTTTTGCTCTATCTATGTTACACTTCTCACCTATGGTCATGAAGAGTGGATCATGATTGAAAGAACAATAACCTGGATCCAAGAAGCTAAAATCAGCTTCCTCTGTAGGGTGGTGGGGCTAAGCCTTAAAGATGAGCTGAGGAGCTCCATCATCTGGGAGGAGCTTGGAGTAGAGACTTATTGAAAGGAGGCAGCTTATGTGGTTCAGGTATCTGATTAGGATGCATACTAGGTACCTTTTTTTGGAGGTATTTTCAAGTCAAGTCAACTTTATTTATAGAGCACATTTAAAAATGAACCTGTTATCAAAGTGCTTAACAACAACAGCAACAATCAATGAGAGTAAAATTAAAGAGAATATATATATACACAATACACTAATAATAATAACTGAAGAATTTAATAAAAAGCATTTAAAACATAGGGTCACAGATTAAAAAAACACTAGATCAATTTACACTGTGTGAAATGCCTGGGAGAACAGATGAGTTTTTAGCAGGGATTTGAAATGAGGAAGGGAGGTGGCCTGCCTGATGTTGGGGGGCAGGTTGTTCCAGAGTTTGGGCCCATGACTGGAAAAGTCCGATCTCCTCTAAGCTTCAGTCTTGTTTTTGGAACAGCCAATTTCAGTCAGATCCTAATAGAAGGAGATCAAAAACACCCTGGAGATGTTGTCATCTTTGTCTTGGAAAAACCTAGAGATCCCTAGAAGGAGTTGGAGAGGGTTGCTGCGAAGAGGGAAGTCTGGGTTTGCTATCTATCTATCTATCTATCTATCTATCTATCTATCTATCTATCTATCCATCTATCCATCTATCTATCTATCTATCTATTCATCCATCCATCTATCATCCATCCATCTATCCATGTATGTATGTACCGCCCACTTCGATCTAAAGATTTCATAAATGAGTTTTCTGATTTCTTGGCGGGCAGAAAGGTGGCACAATTGGTAGAGCTGCTGCCTCTCAGTGAGCAGGTCCCTGGTTCAAACCCGGGTCCAGGGGGCCTTTCTGGGTGGAGTTTGCATGTTCTCTCCGTGCATGCGTGGGTTTTCACCGGGTTCTCCGGTTTCCTCCCACAGACCAAAAACATGCATGTTAGGCTGATTGGTAACTCTAAATTGACCCTAGATGTGAGTGAGAGAGTGAATGGTTGTTTGTCTCGTTTGTCTCTATGTGGCCCTGTGATGGACTTGCGACCTGTCTAGGGTTAACCTCGCCCCTCACACAGTGATTGCTGGACATGGGCACCGGCGACCCCCGTGACTCAAAATGGAAGAATCAAGTAAAAGATAATGGATGAATGGATGGATTTCTTGGCTGAAATCACACCAAAATATGATCATGTTTTCATTATTGGGGACTTTAATTTGCATGTGTGCTGTCCTGTGTGAGAAGCCCTTTGTTAAGGACTTTTTAGATTTATTGGACTCTTTTAATCTAATTCAGCATGTAAATGGTCCCACCCAAGAGCGTGGACATACACTGGACCTTGTTTTAACTTGTGATGTGACTGTTAGTAATCTTGAAATTGGTGACAATGTTTTATTCAATCCACATGCCAGTCCGGTTTGAGTTCACCCTCCCCCGTCTAACTCCTAAGCCGTGCGTTCCTGCACGCCGCAGCCGGGCCATTAACCACTTCATTGCCGCACGTTTCACAAATGTTTGTAACTCTGAAATGATAATTCAGCCCCTGGTGTTTCTCACCACCACTGATGAGCTGACATTTCAGTTCAACTCTGTCTGCTTAAAGACTCTGGATCATGTCGCTCCTGTTAAAACTATAAAATCAAAACTCAGAGCAGAACCTTGGCTGAATGACATCACCAAGGCCATTAGACAGCAGTGCAAGAGGGCGGAGCGCAAATGGAGGAAAGACAGGCTGTAGGTCTCTTTTCAAATACTAAGAGAGTTGGTGTCGTTATCAGAAAACAGTAAAAGCTGCTAAAGCTAAATACTTTTCTGATATCATCGCCTCAAACTCTCACAACCCGTGTGTCCTCTTCTCTACTCTAAACCCTGTTCTCCACCTCACTGAACCATCACCTCTGGAAGCCTCGACTGAGCTGTGCAAGAATTTCCTACATTTCTTTTTGGAAAAAATTTCGACCACCCGGGCTCTCATTTCCCCTGCAACTCATGACCCATCCATCCCACCTCAATCTGTAGCTCTATTTGACCATTTTGAGCCCATCTCTCTGTCTTCTCTAGAGCAGGTCATGTGCAGCTTGAAACCTTCTGGTTCCCCTTTGTCCCCCCTCAACTACGAAAGGAGGTTTTTCCTACTCTAGGTCCATCCATTCTTGCTATTGTGAATAGCAGTTTATCCACTGGCGTGGTGCCAAAAGACCTTTAAACATGCTGCTGTTCAACTTCTCCTGAAAAAACAAACCTTGACCTTTCAGTCGTATCCAACTTCCAGCCTGTCACCAGACTCCCATTTGTTTCTAAACTACTGGAGAAAATAGTTGAGTCCCAGTTGAAGTGCTTCTGGCAGATCACTCTGTCCTAGAGCTATTCCAATCTGGCTTTAAACCTCTCCACAACACTGAAACTGCCCTACTGAAGGTTTTTAATGGCATGTTCTTATCCACAGATACTGGTGATTCTGTGTTGCTTGTCCTATTGGACCTTACATCTGCTTTTGACGCTATCGGCCATGTGATCCTCATTGCTAGGTTGGAGCAGTGGGTGGGCATCACAGGGTCAGCCCTCAATTGGTTCAGATCCTACCTCGCTGACAGATCCTTTTGTGTTTCCATCAAAGATTTTAGTTCTGTAGCGGCAAACCTTAAATGGGTGGTTCCGCAGGGGTCCATCCTGGGCCCCCTCCTATTCTCTTTATACCTGCTGCCACTTGGTGCTATTTTCTGGAAACACAACATACCCTTTCACTTCTATGCCGATGACTGTCAAACTTACTTCCCCCTAAGACACAATGGTACATGCTCTATTTAACCTCTGCTCGACTGCATGGCTGTCATCAGGGACTGGATGGCTTTAAATGTCTTAAGTTTCGATGAAAAGAAGTCTGAAGTCATGTTGTTCCCTCCCAACAACACGATCACGAACCACTGCATCGACCTTTTCGCTCTAGCCCTGTCAGAAAAACAAAGAGTCACAAAACTGGGAGTGATAATGGACCCTTCCATGAAACTCAGCAGTCATGTAAACATGATTGTTAAATCCTGTTTTTTTCCAACTGAGGCGACTTTCTAAGCTTAAGCCCATATTGTCCAAAAATAACCTGGAGACAGTAATACACGCATTCATTACATCTAGGCTTGATTACAGCAATTTGCTCCTTTTTGGTATCAGTCAGACCTCAATTGCACAACTACAACTGGTCCAGAATGTAGCAGCCCGATTTTTAACCAGTACAGGCAAAAGAGAGCACATTACACCAGTCTTGGCCTCCCTGCACTGGCTACCGGTTCACCTTTGAATCCAGTTCAAAATACTCCTGTATGTCTACAAATAGCTGAACAGTCCCTCACCCCCGCCCCCAATCTCTCTGATTTGCTACAGCCGTATGTCCCACCACGTTCTCTGAGGTCAGCGGGCCAGTTACTTCTCACAGTTCCAGGAACTTGTCTTAAGCGCAGAGGTGACAGGGCCTTCTCTGTAGCAGGCCCAAGACTTTGGAACGAGTTACCTCTGCTTGTCAGACAAGCCCCCTCCCTCTTGGTTTTCATATCCCTTTTAAAAACCAACTACTATTCCATAACTTTCAACACCAGATGATTTTTGTTTTGGGCTTGTATGCTTCACACAGGTTAGTCGTTATATTTATTATCTGCAACGTTTTTATGTCTATAATTTTGATTTACTTAATTTTGTATATTGCTTTGTGTGTTGCCAGTTTTTCTGTTTGTACAGCACTTTGGTAGGCCTTGTCGCAGTTTTAAGTGCTCTATAAATAAAATGTGATGTAATGTGATGTGATGTACTGTATGTATGTTTGTATGTATGTATGTATGGATGAATGGATGGATGGATGGATGGATGGATGGATGGATGGATGGATGGATG
>NC_056510.1:8165179-8199315 GCF_014905685.2 Nematolebias whitei | reverse complement strand
GATGGATGGATGGATGGATGGATGGATGGATGGATGGATGGATGGATCCTATCTCAAAATTGTTAATAATCAATAGCTTCTCTGTTGTGAAGTTCCCCAAGGATCCATGCTTGGTCCAGAAATGTTACTTTATCTTGTTCCTATTAATTTTAGTGCTAAATAAATGTAAAATTTTAATCAGTTTAATTGTCTATAATATTCAAATTTGTGTTTCCTTCTAGATAAGGGGTCTGCAACCTTTATGATCAAAGGAGCCATTTTTTATGCCTTCGTTCACCACATTAAACGTACCCGGAGCCGCAACAACTTTGATTATCATCTGGTGGCCTGTGAGCTGTTTTAGGTTTGCTGGAGGGGGCTGTTGTGGCCAGTAGGGGTGACTTTATGAGCAAAAATATCCATCCATACATTATCTTTACCCGCTTATTCCATTTTGGGTCACGGGGGTCGCTGGTGCCCATGTCCAGCAATCACTGTGTGAGGGGCGGGGTACACCCTGGACAGGTCGCAAGTCCATCACAGGGCCACATAGAAACAAATGAGACAAACAACCATTCACTCTCTCATTCACACCTAGGGACAATTTAGAGTTACCAATCAGCCTAACATGCATGTTTTTGGTCTGTGGGAGGAAACCAGAGCACCTGGAGAAAACCCATGCATACACGGACAGAACATGCAAACTCCACCCAGAAAAGTCCTGGACCGGGGTTTGAACCAAGGACCTGCTCGCTGAGAAGCAGCAGCTCTACCAGTTGCGCCACCGTTCTGCCCAAGCAAAAATATATTTAATGATTTTTTTTTTGTTAACATTTATCAAAGTAAAAAACTAGTTGTAAAGATTGTGTGTGTGTGTGTGTGGGGGGGGGGGGGGGTCAGTTTGTACCATTTTTTCAATAAAAAAAAATCATGCAGACAGTTCTTCATATAAAGAAATAAAGCATCAAGTTAAAGTATGTTTTACTTCTTTAACTCGCTCTACTTTTCACATATTTGCCAAAGAAATGACAGGAAGACTGAACTAATCCTTTTTTGTTGTTTGTACAACCAGTAAATTCAGTATGTCAAAGCTTATTTATGTGAAAGCTTGAAAGAGCCGCTGCACAGAGACCAAAGAGCCGCATGTGGCTCCAGAGCCATAGGTTGCAGACCCCTGTTCTAGATGTACCAACTTTCTCAACCTAAAAGAATAAAGTTAAAAGTTGTACCCTCCTTACCTACAATCTCAATTAAACTTTTAGCGTTTTAGTTTTGCATGATTGGACTGAATCTACTGAGTAGCGAATGACTGCTATGATCTTTTAGGGATTCCTAAATGCATCCATCCATCCATAATCTTTATGCGCTTCTTCCTTTTTGGGTCATGGAGGTCACTGGTGCCCATATCTAGCCATCACTGTGTGATAGACCGTGGAAACCCTGGACAGGTCTCCAGTCCATCGCAGGGCCACATAAAGACAAATGATACAAACAATCATTCACTCTCTCACTCACACCTAAGGACAATTTAGAATTACCAATCAGCCTAATATGCATGTTTTTGGTCTGTGGGAGGAAATCGGAGTGTCTGGAGAAAACCCACGCATGCACGGAGAGAACATGCAAACTCCATCTAAAAAGGCCTGGATTCAGTCTGGCGACCTTCTCGCTGAGAGGTGGCAGCTCTACCAGCTGTGCCACTGTACCGCCCCTTCCTGAACGCAGAAATTATATTAACATATTTAACACATTTTTCTTAAAAGCTGGTTGCTGATATTGATGGATACTTTGATCATTTGCAGAAAATTATTGAATTTGTGAAGGCACAAAAGTAGTCATCTGATTGAAAATAAGTGGGTTATTTAAATCAACTTGTAATGTGCCGGGTAAAACCTGAGCTAAATGTCTGTGGCATTTCTTCCTCTTCCCACGTTTTCTCTGAGATTCGGATCGACTGTGTTAGCCAGGGCCACCCATGTTGTTCCGTGCCGATGCTATGGTAAACATGGCCGGGTCCATTTGGACCTGCTTCTCCAGCCTCTGGCCAAGCCGTCTGTAGGAGATGCCAACCAGAACTGAGTGAAAAACCAGACGGAGCAGTTCTATAAGTTACTCGTGCCAACGTATTTACTTGACTTGTCCAAGTAGGGGGGGGGAAAATCCCCAACATTGCCAAATGAACTGAAAATAACTGCAAGCACATCATTAATTTGTCATGGTGTCTAAGAGAAATTTTACTTTTCTTTAAAATTATTGATTTAAATAAGAACTTGAACGAGTTTATTATTTCCACATTAAAGAACTAAAGAATCTTGTCAAAATATTTTTAAAAAAAAGTTATATTCTGGAATTAAAAAAGTAACTTGACTTTTATTAAAACCAAGATTCCTCTTCTTTAGAACAAGTTTTATCCTTGAAGACAAAAGCACTTCTATACCTATAAAACAATGTATCGTTGAACATGGAGGATTCAGTTCAATTAAGCTCCTTTATATTTGTTTATTTAGTGCCAATTTGTATCAAAAGTCACCTCTGTGTACTATACGAAAGAAGAAAGTATAAATCTAGAAGCTAATTCAGCCCAAAGCAGATCCAGATTCTAATCCAATTGAAAACAGTCATCTGGTTCCCAGCTGACAACATTTGGATACATTGCTGAACTTTAGCTCAGTATCTGTTAAATTGTCTGAAATAAAGCCATTTTTGTATTGGCCAAAGTTGATTATCTGTGGCACTCATCTTTTTTATTTATTATTTAACCTGTATTTAACCAAGCAAATCCTGCTGAGCTCACAGATCTCTAAAAGAGGTCTGAAGGCAGCATAAACATACTTGTTTGGTAAGGTATCAGAGTACCCAAGAGAACATGTTGGGTCCACACAGAAAGATCAACTAAACAGTCAGTAAGAAAGTTGTTCCTCTAAGGACAGCAGGATGTTGCTCATAGAAAAAACACAATAAACAATTTAGTTGTTCTTACCTGTGACGATTGTGGTTACACCCAGATATACATGTAGGTAAGGACCAGTGAGAACAGAGACCAAGACTCAGAATAAGTTTACAGTGTTTGTTTGCAAAGTGAGAAATAATGCAATAAGTCAGGGATGGGATTGAAACCCTGAGGAGCAAAGCAGTGGTTAGAATTCTTGTAGTCAAGGGTAATAATGTTATTGCAGATTCTGCTTACAATAATAATAATAATAGATTTTCTATCCAGATGCATGTTCAATAATCCAGGTCGAAAAGTCTAAAAAAGTTAAGTCTGGTCCTCTGGACATTCAAAAAACAAAACAAACAAACAAAAAAAAGTAGAAATGTTTCGTCTTTCATCCGAGAGACTTCTTCAGTCAGCGGTCCAGAGGGCCAGACATTTTAGAATAATACATTTTATTTGAAGGCGCCTTTCAAATCACTCAAGGTCACCGAACAAGAAATACAAAGATAAAAAACAATAAAAGGCAGACATCAATAAAATCAAAGTTAATGGTAGAATACGTAATGACAATAAACAGAATAAGCAAGTTTGAAAAAGTGAGTTTTAACGTTTGATTTAAATGAGGGCAGAGAATCAGAATTACAGATGTGCGTGGAAGAGTTCCAGAGACGAGGGGCTTTGCAGGAGAAGGCTCTGGATCCCATGGTTGTCATGTGGGCAGGAAGTATAACAAGAGAGATGGATAAGGAGAAGTGAAGCCTTTGGGCAGGAGTGTAATAACAAAGAAGAACAGTGAGGTACAGAAGTGCCAAGTTATGGAGAGCTTTGAAAGTGAGGAGGAGAATCTTGAAGTCGATGCGATATTTTATGGGTAACCAGTTTAAGGATGGGGGTGATATGTTCCTTCGAAGTAGTTCTGGTGATGATCTTAGCATCTGTATTTTGGACAAGCTGAAGTTTATGGAGGATTTTAAGAGGAAGATCTGAGAGGAGGGAGTTACAGTAATCTAATCGAGAGGTGATTAGAGCATTGATAAGGATGGCTGTGCTGGTGGAGGTAAGAAATGAACAGAGACGGTTGATGTTTCAAAGATTAAATTATGTTGACCGAGTAATGTTATTGACATGAGATTCAAAAGATAAAGTGCTATCGAGGATAATGCCCAGACTCTTTGCTGTAGGGAAGGGAGGAACTGTGGAATCATCAGCTTTAAATAAATGGAGGTTGGGGTCAGACGTGGGGAGGGTTGACCCAAGTGATTCAAGGTGAGGGAGGTGCAGGTGTTCAGGCGAGTGGTAGGAAGGAGTGGAGGCAGCTAATGAGGCACAGAGGAGCTCGAGGTCCACAGAGATGTTCTTGGCCACACCCACTTCTCTGCTCTGCACGAAGAACAGCTGATCAGCTGCAGCAGGAAACTTATCCTGCAGTGTGGGCTACACAGGGGTGCAGGATGAAGCTTTTTCTTCAGCTGTGGTCAGCAGGTACTAAATAATTTTAAATAATTTATTTAAAATAAAAACTCCATGCTGATCGTGCGGCTCATCCATCCTTCTGTCAATTGTGTGTCACGTCCAATTTTATTTTGAAAAACCGTTATAGAGCAAGTCCACGAAAAACGAACCGCGTAGTATCGAGGGACTACTCAAATGATAACTACCTGAGAGTTCTGTTAAAATCTGTCCAGTGGTTAAACATGAGATATTTTGCTAACAGACAAACACAACAGGTCATAAGACTAATCTGAAATGCAGTCCTTTAGACACCCATGTTGGCTTTTGCGAAAACCTACCTAATGTAAAGTATTCTGCCACAGCGTGAACAGATTTGCAGTTTTGAAAAGAAAGAAGTAACACATTTATCTCCAAAACAAACCCCGGTGGAAACTTTTCCTGCGCTGACAGAAGCTGCTCGCCTACACGACGGAACGGGAGACAGTTTTCGTCTTAAAGCAGCGTGAGTCATGTTGTCCTTGTGTGTGTCAGTTTGTTTCTGTGTGTTTATCTCCTCGCCCTGTTAGCTTATGATTATCCCTGTGAAAACAGCCCACAGGTTGAAAGTAATTATTTGCTTGCTTTGCACTTGTTGATTCTGCGGAGGTTGCATCACTCAATGTCAGAAAGCTTTTGGTTTGAGTGGGATCCTGAGCTACCCACTCAGGAGCAGCTTGAGCATGCAGAGACTGGATTAGATAAATTAGGAATTTCCCCAAGTTTTCATTTTTCACCTGTTTGACAAAATTTCTGCTGCCCTTTTACATACAACAAAAATCTCTTATAAAGACTTTAAAGTTCTTACCTGAAAAGGAATCGTTTGGATTTTTTTTTTTTTTAAGTGATTTTGTGGAAAATGAGTTCTCAGAACATTCCCTGCAGTCGACACTGTAGAAAGTAGCTTTGACAAAAATGATGGTACCTTATGCTTAATAATCCAGGTAGAAAAATCTAACAAAGTGAAGTCAGGTCCTCTGGATGGATTATTAATAATAATAATAATAATAACTTAACTTTGTTAGATGGTACCTTAACTTAATATTTAGTTGCCCAACATTTGAGGATATCTAGTGATTGCTGCAACTCTCTCTCTCTGTGACCTCTGCACCTGTCCTCAGGTGTTCTGGTCCACCTGTCCACAGCCCAGTCGTCATGATCAAACTAACTCCAGATGTCTCAAGTTTACAGGGCTCTTCTCCAGATGTTTCAGGCCCTTCCACATATGTTCAACAGGATTAAGGTCAGTGATCAGAAGACCACCTCAGAAAAGTCCAGTGTTTGGTTCTGAGGCATTCCTGGTTGTTTATAGCTGTGGGTTTTAGGTCCGTATTCTATTGGTGGACCCATGAACTTCGATGGAGACCAAGCTTTGTGACACTGGACAGCACATTTAACTTCAAAATGCCGTGATAGTCTTGAGATTTCATTGTACCTGCACAGATTCGAGACACAAACAGTACAGAACGACTCGACTCAACTCAGCCCGGTTCCAATTAGTAACGGTACATAGAACTGGTCCCTTTTTTTCAGAGCCCTTGGCTCTGTGGTTCCAACCAGGTCGAGCAGGTACCAAAACATGATGTCAGAACACTGTCGGTCACTGATTGGTTGGGGCGGAGTCACTGGATCTTTCAGAGACTTTTCAAGACACCGATCTGCCATTTGCAATTTCTCAGAACTCGGAGCAGCAGCTGGACCTATTTTAAATATTTTAAAAACAATTCTGACAACACCGTGGTCTAATGCCAACTCGGGGCTCAGGATCCCGGTCCTGCGTGCTCTGTGGGCTCCGAGCTCCACTGGTCACCGCGGAGGATCATACGAGCTGCTGACACGCAGAAGGCCGTTGCCTGGACCCTGGCCTTGCGTGCTCATGAAGGCCGAACCCTGATCCTGGCAGACGGGTTTGGCGAACGGAGGGTGGAAATGATTTAAAAAAACCTTTTATGTATAGTATTTTTTTTATCAGTGAAGATTAAAAAATAAATAAATGGTGCCTGGTCATGAAATCTTGTTAAGATGAAAAATCATAAAAAGACACAAAATTATTGGAGCTCTCAGGAATATTTCCCTCAAATATGTTTATTGAAGAGCTACGGCTTTTAGTTCAACTTTATTCTAACCCACAGATGTACAAATCATAAAACAAGAAGTAAACTTTAAAGCAAAGCTAAAAAAAAAAAAAAAGATCTGTAAGCAATAAACAAAACCACATATCTAAATTGAACAATAAAAGTAGGCAATGAGAGCAAATACATCAAATGAAGAAGAAAGCCTATAACCATTTTAAATAAAGACGTTTATGTAGAATCTGCTTCATCAGAGATTTAATGGTGAACTAAAGTTCATTAAAAGTTAATTAGCATTATTTTTATATATACTGTATATATATGTTTAATTTGATAATTTTAGTAATCTGTATTCTTTTTAATTTACCAGAAACTTCAAAATAAATTCTCATCCTGTACTGAAACCTGTTTCAGCGTCTCACTGAGACCAGCTGGTGAGACGGGTGACATCAATTTGAACCCCGCCCACTGGAACCAGTACTGAAAGCATAATGGAAACACAACGTATACCGTATCAAGCCGAGTAGGACCGTGCTGTACCGGTACTAAAGGTACTAATGGAAATGGGGCACATGTGGGCCCAGAACAGAACCGAGCCTCCTCCATGTTTCACTCTAGGTGCCATGCTCTGTTTCAGTTTGGGGTCTATGAGCACAGAGCTGACTGGACTTGTTGACACAAAAGCTCAAATTTTGTCTCACCTGTCTAAAGGACATTCTCCCTGATGATTTGGTGTCCTCCTCAGTTATATTCCATCAAATCTACTTTGTCTCAATGGTGTGATCTGACACTGATGACCCTTGACCTTGGAGTTCACCTCTAATCTCTGTGGAAGTTGTTCTGGACTCTTTAGTTACCATTCGTGTTATTCATCTCCTCAATTTATCTCCAGTCCTGTGGACCTTAAACTCCTGAATAATCTGTGCAGCTGAAGTCAGAGGAACATCACGCTGCTTTGGAAATAATCGGTTACCTTTAACATGACGTCACTCATTGTCTTTCTAATCACCTGAGACTCTGTGTCCTCAGCTTCCTGTGGTCCATGTTCAATGTGTTACACATCATGATACCAAGCAGCCCTGTGACTACATGTCACCCTTTAAATAGACAGACTGAAGACATCTGACATGTTGATTACTGGACACACCTTAGTTTAACATGTCCCTGTGGACATTCTTTTTCTACGGTTACCAATCTTTTTGTCAAAGACAGTTTTATTAGTTGTTTTGTGTAATCATTATTCTGTTGAACCAAAATTAAATTATTTCTTTCTTTATTTTGCATTTGTCCATTTCAAGTTACTTGGGTGACCTTTGTGGGTTTTTCCATTCCTTTAAACATAGTCGCTAATGCCAAGTTTTAGGGTGGAGTAGATCGTTTAAGTCGTGCATGTATAGTGTTGTCAGAAAGGTCCAGACAGCATTCGTCACATTCCTCACCAGATGCCACAGACACAAGCCCAGCACGCCTTAAATACATCCGAGCCAGCAAAACCAAGAAGGTCTGAGCTGACGGAGGCAGTGACAGATGAAAAGTTTGAGGTGAAAAATGCAGCTGAACAGAAATTTTACCATTTCCTTGTCTGTTGGGCAGGGCAGCCTCAAATGTTTTAACAGAGCTGATGAATGTATGTGTTAAAAGACACAATAATTCAACTTTCAGCAGCAAATTAAACTTCACATGGCAGACCAGTATATAAACACTGTGAAGGTCCAGGTTTTAGTGCACAGTCGCACGCTGTGGGAAAACAATTTGATCATTCTTCATCTATAATAAATCTTTTGAGTTTGGTACAGTTTGTAAGAAACTACAGAGTCAAAATTTCACTTTTCTGGTCTTACCTTTGCTTTAAATCACTGATATCAGTTGCTGTAGGTTTTAAGCACATGTGGGAAAGTTAATTTGTGTTGGAAATGTTTTATTTTCAAATATGGGCCCTAAATAAAATGGGGAGTTTGGTGGGAAAGGGTTCGTGTTTACAAAGGATAAGGGTTTTTTTAATGGTGGAACATAATCTCCTGTCCTGATTGGGCTTTTTGGCTTTGTTTTCAATAGCCATCTTCTGAGGTGAATTGCATGTAAATCTTTGTTTGTGAGCTTTGACCAGTGGTCTGGTCATTTTCTGTTTGAGGCTCACCAACGGCTGATTTAATACTTATGACCAAAGATGACCTTGGACAAAAAAAGCAGTGTCAGGCAGTCTCTTTGAATATTGTACTGCAATTTACAACTTCTTCCCAGCCATGCGCATTTGTACGCATCCATTGCTGCTGATCTCTTGCCTTCATGCTGCTGTATTCATACCCATCTGGGTAGGGGCGGCTGTGGCTGAGTGGTTAGAGCGTCGTCCTCCAATGCGAGAGTTGGGGGTTCGAATCTACGAGCAGTCACGTGCTGAAGTGTCCCTGGGCAAGACACTGAACCCCTCATAGCCTCCGATGTGTGTCCCATCAGTGTATGAATGTGACCTAAAGCACTGATTATTCTCATTAGAATGATTTGTTCAATTAGCTTTGTAGAGATCTAGTAGAGTGCTGTATGAATGGGTAAATGAGGACACAGATTGTAGTGTAAAGCACTTTGAGTATCTTGAAATAAGATAGAAAGGCGCTATATAAGTACAGTCCATTTACCATCTGCTAACTACAGACTCATGTTCAGGCTGCTATTTTATATACCATATTGTTCAATTCAATTCAATTCAAAAATACTTTATTAATCCCAAAGGGAAATTAAATGTTGTAACTTGTTATCCTTGTTTCATGAGAGATGTTATAGATATTGATGGCTGTAGGCAGGAAGGATCTCTTGTAATAGTCCCTCCCATAGCAGATCTGAAGAAACTGGTCGCAGATGCCGTCTGATCCATCCACCTAGACTCGGCTGGCCTCTCGGTTACCCTGGGCTGCAGGATTGCCCGAATGCTAGGCTGAACTCCTCCCAGAGCGATGGCCACTCCTCCTATCAGCCTGCCGAGCTCCTTGTTGCAGCGGACAGCCAGCTGCAGGTGGCGGGGGTTGATCCTGGTCCTTCTACTGTCACAAGCCGCATTTCCTGCCATTTCCAGGACCTCAGTGGTCAAGCACACAAACACAGCTGACAGGCAGACGGGAATGCATCTACGGCACCTTCTTTTCAACTCATTTGACATTTGGGGCTTTAGTCAAGTCACATTTATTTAGTTGAGATATTACTTTAGCTTTTGAGGTGTTAATCAACTGCTCCCAGTTGTACAATCCACCTTGTTCTCATGGTTACGCATCAGAACAAATGTCCAAAATGAAAAAAATGTTTCAGTAAAAATCCTTCCAGCTGCACAGTATCTGATACCTGAGGAAACAATCATCCAAAACATGTGATTTACTTCCAGAAAAAGAGGAATTAAAGTTTCCAAAAGCAATATAAGAAAAAAAGTACAGTAACAGAGCTTCTGCAACATGCAGCCACCCCAAGCAGCTCAATTCTAGGCTCTAGAATTGTGCCATTAGAACATAATTCTAGAATTCTATTTTGCATTCTTTGTGTTTAGCATATATCTTAGATCTTTTAGTGCATCGTTTAGCGTTTGATTAGCGTACATCTTAGTGTATATCTTAGATCCTTATATACTGTTTCTTTTTTAATTTTATATTTTTTCTATTATTGAGTATAACTGGGACCTTGAGTACACAATTTCGTTCCATCTCATGTACCACATGTGATGCGAATGACAATAAAGAACCTTGAAACTTGAACCTCATTTCCTCATTCTCCGCTGCCTCGCTGAGCTACAGCCATTGGATAATCGATGGAAACTAGTTGGCAACTCAGTTGGCAATTTATAGAAAAGTTGCAAGAATATAGTTGAATGTTGAGCAGCAGTCTCATTGAATTCTGTGTTTGCCATCAAGTGACCAGCGAGCTGTGTGGCCACATTTTTTTTAATCATGGCCTATTTTCCTGTGCACAGCTTGCACGATTACATTCTAGGTTGAACACGTGTCCACTTCTACCAAAATCTTACCCACCTCATTGTAAATTTACCTCTTGATGTCAAACCCAAATGCTTTTGGAGTTTACAGGGACATGAAAAAAATGGCCACACTGTTTCAATAATTTTGGAGTGTTTAACTTGTGTTGCCTTAACATGTTTTCACAATTAATCTTTCTGAATCCTTGCACATACAGTCCATTGTCTCATGTTCTTTTAGCCATATATGTTCATTTGAATGTTCAGAGGCAGCTTAGACTTTGACCGCGGTTCTGAATGGGGTTTTGAACGCCGTATTCATGTTGTTCCCAGGTTGCATGTCTGAACACCAGCTCAGTCTGGGCTTCCTGACAGCGCCTGGCTCGTATTTAACGGGCCTATAAATAGATTCTCCTCCAAATACCAGCTGGTTGGGATCAGACTGCTGCACCATCAGTCACTGCCAGTAAAACAAGGTGGCGTTTCATAATAAAGGTCTGTTGGATGACATGTTCACTAGAATTCAAAGAGCAGCATTCATGCTGAGTGAATTTCAATCATTGTTTTTAAACCTTTTTTTTTTTTACTGTAAAACTGATGAGTCTGGGTGGCCCTACTTGCACATGAAACATGGTCTGTGTTTGATTTCCTCTAATTGCTCCTGCATGACGAGGTGTCAGGCTGAGACTTTTGGTAAATGTTTGGCCCGGTTGAAAAAGAGAAGTTTCTGGGCTTACCTGGAACGGTTCACGTCTTAAATAGCTGCCGGGCATTACCGATTTCCTCCGCTGGCTTCTTTGATACAATGCACATGCTCTGATTAATTACAAGTTGACTGGAAATTATGAAAACTTGGAGAAAATAAGAGCGACTCTGCAGTAATTGCCCTGTAGCCGTTGGGTCGTCCAGTTCAATGGCTCTCGCGTGCGGTGCAGTGGGAGGCAGGTATTTTTAGAACCAAACTCCTCTGTTCCAGTGGCATGGCACTCAAGCACAACATACCTTCTGTGTTGTGCTTTCCTCCTTCAGACAAGCACTTTCCTTTCTCTGTTTTCTGTGATCAGTGGCCGAGGCATCACTAAGGGTCACTGACCTGGACCTTTTATTAAAACTTCCTCTTGCTGTCTCCAAAAAAAAAAAAAAAAAAAAAAAAAGTAGAACATCAAATAGACGAGTTGTTCTAGGATTTACGGAACCACAAGAACTCAGTTTGGAAGCGTATCTCTTGTAAAATGCCTGTTTTCCTAAATAAGCTGTCACCCAGTGGCAGATAGCATCAGGTTATGCTAACAGATAGATGCTTTATTAATCCCAGGGGAACATTTGAGGCATCTAGTATATAATGAATAATCAAAAAAGATGCAGAATACAAAAATTTGGAAAAAGACAATATGCACTTGCACAAGATGGTAGGGAGTACTACATTCATGATTAATCTATGTATTTGTACGGTATACATCTAAGCATACATATACATATGCATATGTACATGTAAATATAAAAAGCACACATCTATATGTCATATAAGTTAGGTGTAAGTTTAGAATAAATTACCAGCACGCTGATATACGATGGTATAAATTGTTGTATGCTGATACTAACTTCTATGTTGGCTTTGGCTCACTGGCTTTGCATGCCGAGGGGCATTACATTATATTCAGTCAGAGTCAGAGAGGTTTTTATTGTCATTTCAGCTATGTACAAGTACATATTTCACGAAACAGTGTTCCTCCAGGATCACTGCAAAACACAGAACATAAAGTGCAAAACAAAACAACACACAGTGCAGATACACAACAGTACAATAAATACTAACAGACCTGTAATAAATGCAAAAAGACATCTAACCTAATCTAAACATTTCAATCTAAACAATTAATTAAGAGACAAGACTAGAGACACAGCCGCACGGTGGCGCAACTGGTAGAGCTGCTGCCTCTCAGCGAGCAGGTCCTTGGTTCAAACCCCGGTCCAGGGTCCTTTCTGGGTGGAGTGTGCATGTTCTCTCCGTGCATGCGTGGGTTTTCTCCAGGTACTCTGGTTTCCTCCCACAGACCAAAAACATGCATGTTAGGCTGATTGGTAACTCTAAATTGGCCCTAGGTGTGAGTGAGAGAGTGAACAGTTGTTTGTCTCGTTTGTCTCTATGTGGCCCTGTGATGGACTGGCAACCTGTCCAGGGTGTACCCCGCCCCTCGCACAGTGATTGCTGGACATGGGCACCGACGACCGCCGTGACCCAAAATGGAATAAGCGGGTAAAGATAATGGATGGATTGATGGACTAGAGACATGTGTTGATTAGTGCATGTGCAAATGGTACATGAGGTAGAAACATGGTTTGATATGTGGTTAGCAGCATAAAGTTTTTCTATTTTATAGCAGCAGAGATACAAACTGAGTAAGGTGCAAAAATGCAAATCTTGAGCAGATTGCAAAAACGTGCAAGTAAAAGAAAAAGTCACAAACAGTACAACACAGTAGTTGTGTGTATTGTATTGTTTGTAACTCGTACGTACTGCTTGTAGTTTGTAGTGATACATTCAATAAATAGCTGACGTGTTTGTAACTTATGACTGGCGTTATTGCCAGTGTTTTGGGATTCAGCTAATACAAGGTCCATATGATGAGCAAGTCATCTCTCCTACTGGATCCACAAGGTCCACAACTATCCCCACAAAGATGGAGGATCCTGCGGCAGCTTCCTCAGTCACAGATTTGTTTGATTTCTTCTGGGGCATGTTAATCAATGCAAAATTACTGACTGGGGTGCAGAGAGCTGCTGTTTTACATCTGATGTCACATTTATCATCACAACTTCAACATGCTATGCACAAGTTGAGCATCAGTTACACTAATTTTTACATAAATCAACAAACACTCGCATTTATTTGTATAAGTTAGGTATAAACTAAGGACAAGTTATGGATAAGTTTCTTATGGGTTATATTTGTTAAACTCATTAGCAATATGGTATGAATGCATCCAAAAGAGGCTTCAAAATTCCATCTTTAGCATATGTCAGCGTGTTGGACAAAATTGACATACATCAGCAGAAGTTGTCCAAAACGTTATAGTGTGAACCTTAAGTGACCAGGTTAAGGTTGGGTAGTTTTACAGCTTAACAAAAGCTATAGCTTAAGCAAATATGAGTAAAAAAAGTAACTTCACTGGAAAACCTTAACCCCGATGGTCCATGAGAAAGGTGTCCAGAATGAAACTGGTCTGTGAAGCAGAGGAGGTTGGAAACCGCTGTTCTATGAGAACTTTTTGTTTGTTTGCAGGAACTGCTTCAGCCCAGCCTTGAGGCATCATCTCGTATCAGACACGGCTTGTTTTAATTACAAAATATTTGAATATTGCTCTTCATACCTCACAGGGAGATTCTAACCCGGTCTTGTGTACTGTCAACAGAACACAGCTCAGGAACATTTAGAAAAACATTTAAACACCTGAGGGAACTGAGATGGAAAGAATGTGAGCATTTCTGTCTGCAACGGAGGTAAACTGAATTAAAGGAATGAACCGTGGCTCTTTGAGTGTGATAAAAAGGAATTTCAACAGGAAAGCGTCAAAGCGGCTCCATGAATAGACTGACAGTTGGACCTATAGCCTGGTGTTTTATTGGACCTGCACACTGGTTTCATTTTGCTCAGCTCATGCTAGGTGTGGTACAATGGCGGGCTAAAGAAAACCAAATGGGCCCCGGGTTTGGCCCTGAGCTGAAGTCACTGTCGATGGTTCCTGCAGTAGCAGGCAGCTGGAGAATAAAAGGGTGTAAATCAGACAACATAGGCGTAGTCCACCGCACAGCCCACCACTGCAGGCCAGCCCCAGTTTGGATTAGTTCAGCAGACTGAAAACCCAAAGCCATGCCAGTTATTGCTTTTCGAAAAAGTTTGATCATAATTAAGTAGGGTTTCTGCATCATTTATAAATGATTAATATATTTCCTGTTGTATTTAGCTTCCTAAACAACTTCAGTTTAAAGAAAAAGTGTAATTCTGACCAGACTGACAAACTAATGATTAACTCAACTCAGGCCAAAGTGGATCGCTGCTGTCTTTAAACTCCAGTCTCCAAAATGTCATTGTGGTTCATGCAAAAATTATTTTATAAACCTTCACAGCACTCATTAACTGTATTTTCACAAAAATCTGTTTCTATTTATAAAATAACGTTCTTCGTGGGTACGAGGTCTTCGTCATCGTCTGCCTCTCCCCATAAACCTTTCTCTGTCAAGGGTACGAGACTGAGGAGCTCCTGCTTTTTCTCCATCATCTCCATTTCCTTGTTCTTCTGATGCATTTTCTAAGTTGTATTCCTCTGGTTTTTTCTTTTGAAACTACCACTTCTTTCTTCTGCAGTACTACTACGTCTTCACAGTTGTGCTATATTTTGCTTCTTATTTGAAAAAACTCAACAGTCATGGCTTCGGGGGATGTCAAAGGAGTGGGGGTAAGAAAACTTGAAATAAAGGAAGAATAAGTTGAAGAAAAAGAAGACAAAATGAAGAAGACAAGAAAAAGAAGAAGTCAGTGGTCGACACATCTAGACAAAAAGTTAGCTTTGCAAACTAATATTCTACTAACTAAAAAACATTTTTGCTAATGCTAAACAGGTAAAAGATATTAGGGGAAGCTAATGCTAAACCTCTAAATGATTAACCGCTATGATGACTGTCACTCAGTCTGTCACGTCTTTGTCTTCTTCCAGTTGAAGCTGCATCAACCAATCACATCTTGCTACGTGTGCACGTAGTCAGCCAACAGCGTGCCTAAAAGACTCTTTGAGACACTCCCACAACAGACAGGAATAGGCTTGTGAATTTTGTTAGTGGACAAAGTTAGCAGAAGCCAATTCCACTAACAGTTTCCGATGTTAGCGAAACCGGTAATTCGCTAAATGAAAAATTTGTTCTGCTGTTAGCAGATTAGCGGAACTGTGCTCACCATGTAGGAGTTCCTGTTCCATGTCTGTTTTTGGTCAGCAAAGCATATTTCCACACCTGCAAGCAATGCGCCCTGATGAGGCTCCAGGCATATATTGTATAAGGCACCTGATGACGTCCTTCCGACGCTGGAGCATTACCCTGCCTATGGTTTGTGCTCCTAGCCCTTTGTGAATCTCTAAGTCTTTTGCCTATGAGCTTTCCAGTGAATCTCCTGAGAACTACCTGATGATTTGGATCTCCTAGTGAACCTCTGGAAACCTTACCAGTGCGCTCTTCAGCTGCTCTCCTCTCCCTCCAACCACACGCCCTCCTGAGTATACTGGATTTTCTCATGAGTGTATAGGACTTTGGAACCAAACATCTTACTAGCCATCGACTAGTAAGGAACCTGCACGTCCTGAGTAACCCTCTTCGCAGAACTATGGACCTGACCTATCTCCTTGCTCCCCCAGGGTTCCTGTTTCATCCTGAATTATTGTTCACTGTAAATAAAAGCACTGAATTGATACTTTTGTGTCTGAGTTGTTCATCATCAGTCCTTTCACGCTGGTTATTCCGTTCTTGTGACACACTACTGGAAAAAGAAAAGAATGATGACAAAGAAGATGAAAATGACAAAGAAGACGAATAAAAAGAAGACGACATGAAAGAAGACAAAAGACAAGGATGAAGAAAAATTAGACAAAGTAAAAGACAAAGAAACCAACTGATGTACCTTTTGTTTTAAAAGGAGCAACTGTTTGTAGAAGTTTTTTGTTTTGTGGTCCTGAGGCCTGGGGGGTCATTTCACCCCAAAGGCAACAGAAGATTAAACCGAGTCAGTTTAACGTTCAGATTACAGTTGGGGTATTTTCCCAAAATTGATTAAAAACATTACTGGGGTGTGTGTGTGTGGGGGTGGGGGGGGGACTAACTGGTTGTGGTGTTGTTTTAGGCAGACAGATGCATTTCAGACTTCAGTTCTTGTAAAATATTTTAATTATGGATCTTTCTCCAATTCCCAGGAATTTTGGATTTTGTAGTTTTGCTTTTATTGCTCTGTTTATTTTTATTTTTTGCTTTACATTGCTTTTAGTGTTTTCAAAAATGACTTTAGATATTCTGAAAAGTGCCTGTAAATAAAATGTATTACTGTACCATTAATAATAATAATAATAATTGTATTCACTGACATTACCACTTTCCACGAGTGAAATCAATGATAGGTTTTAAATGTAATAAAGCTTTTTATGGGTTTGCATAAAAGTCCTGCTGTTTTTGTAACCAGGCAAAAATGAAACATCTGTGTGAAGATTTAAAACCTCGAGAAATAAAACCTTCTGTACAACAACCAAGCGGCTGCTGGTCTGACTGGGGATCCTCCACACACCATCTTCATCAAATTTTCATTACAATTTTAATTTCTGTGCCAAACTTTTAACACCCTGGTCACCATTTCTGACGGAATCTAAATTACTTTCTCATTTTTTTTGCCAAACACAGCTTAAGGGGCTGTGTGGGACAGAGCAGAGCTATTTCAATTACTTTACAAAAATAACTTTTTGCCCCTAAGTTATATAAAAAAAATTGTACTGTCTACTTTAATTTTAACAGATGGAGATTACCATCCAGGGCAGTGATGATTTCTCCACATTTTCTACACTGCAGAGTGGGAACAGGGGAAAAAACACTCTTTGGGTGATTCTGAACACGCTGAGAAACTTTGCGTATGATCTTGATCTTTTAGAATGGGATTTATGAAAATAAGTGGCCAAAACCTCAACATGCGCTAAGTGAGAGAGGTCAGGACTGTGGTGAACTTGGGCCTAAATGACTCTTGCAGAAGCCTATTCTGTTCTGCTAACTTTACAAAACAAATATGTGGTTCTTTTCTAAAAACATGGTGGACATTAAGGGTAGGGGTTAAATCAAGTGGACACATCAAATGTCATGGCAAAAAGTGAAGTAACTGTAATGTTTTTTATACTTGGGCATACACATCTTGGACTTAACGGACTTTTACCTGAGGTAAACCTAAATCCAACCTTTGAACTTCTTCAGGTAAGTGTTAACAGGGTGGCTGTGGCTGAGATTATTCTTAGGACAGATTTAGTAGAATGCTGTATGAACGGGTAAATGAGGGCGCATGTTGTGCAGTAAAGTGCTTTGAGTGTCTTGAGATAGAAAGGTGCTATATAAGTACAGTCCATTTACCATTTAACACAGTGCCAAGATAGAAAGACAACAGCAATGAGGTTAGAGAAGCAGCAGTTGATGTCCATGAATGTGGAAAGGGTCAAAAGTCATTTCATCATTCTGCAGAACAAGATTGTTAACATTTAAGACAAGAGTGGCATGAGTGGACATCTGCAAATTCACCCTGAAGGTCAGACCGTGCAGTGGGCTCCAGCTCAGACTCTATAGGCCTCAGTTAGCAGGTCAAAGGTCAAAAGTTGTGACCTCTCCTCTCTAAAAACAACATGGCAGCACCACTTGGGTTTGAGAAGTTTGAGAAGGAACCACAAGACTTCTGGACCAAAACCAGACCAGAGGACAGACGATCACCCAGAATGCAATGCAGCAAACACCTCATCTTCTCTCAGCACTATGGTGGAAGGCTGATGGTGTGGGCGCCTGTCAGTCACTGATTGGACCAAGACCTCCTCTGAAGACCAAAGGGCTCTGGAGTCAGATGAGTCCATCTGTCCAACAACTGAAGCTTGGACCAAACTGGATCCAGCAGAACCATAGTCCCAAACACAGCAGCTGATCTACAACAAAACGGGTCAGAAAAAGCAAAACCAAAGTCCAGTCAGAGTCCAAAACCTCAACCTTACCGAAACGCTGTGGTGGACCTTCAGAGGGCTGAGCAGAAACCAACACTGCAAAGAAGAATGGGTCAAAACTCCTCCACAACCATGTTTTTTTTTTTTTTTTTAAAGAACACAACTGAGAGTGTTTGCAGCTAAAAAAGGTTCTACAAGCAGCTGGAGTCGAGTCTGGAACCAGTTTTCACACTGGTTTGATTTAGTTTTAGTTTTGTTTAAATAATGACACTAGAAAAATGTGTTCTATTCCTCTCCGGGTGTATTTACAACACTTTAAGACCTTGTGTTTTTGTGTTTTGGGTAACATAATAGTAATAAAAACAAAAATGTGTTATTTTTTATCATAACAGCTCAGCCAAAAGAGAAACACGAATGGAGAAAACTCGAAGCTCCAAACTGTGCTGTTATCAGTTTGAAGACATTTTTTGCAGATAAGGCTTGTGTAAATAACGCCTGAATAAATTTAGATTGTGGTGTTGAATGAAGGTACCAGCATGCCTGCGCGCCTCGGTGCTGGTGTCAGGCTGATGGAGGGCCAGATGGAAAGCCCTGCACCGAAACCTCACATTTCAAAGACTCTGTTTTGTGTCAATGACACTATTGTTGAAAGTTTGTCTGCGTGCCAAAACATGCATTGCACGTGTTGAAATAAACACAAGAAATCTTAACTAGAGGTGTTGCACGTACACTTCTCAAGCAAAATTAAGTTCATCTGTTTATGGAAATCCTTGGATATTCATCAGAACATGGAGGATATTGTCAACCACACCTTAAAGAAACCGGTGTCCTAAAAAGCTATTTGAGTTTTTATCACTAAGATGATTCCACGAGTGAGCTGTTTTAAAAATAATACGTTTACATATGCCCAATAAGAAAAACTGGGATGTCCCACTCCAAGCTTTTATGTCCCTGATAACAGTCTGAAGACTCTGACACAAACCTTTTTCAAACATTCAATTCAATTCAAAAATACTTTATTAATCCCAAAGGGAAATTAAGTGTTGTAGCTCATCGTCCTGGTTTCATTCAAGAGTTGTTATAGATGCTGATAGCTGTGGTCAGGAAGGATCTCCTGCAGCAAATCCAAAGAATCTGGTCACAGATACCGATCCGTCCACCTGGATCCAGCTGGCTGTCAGATCCGACGGGCCTCTCGGTCCTCCTGGGCAGCAGAACTGCCTGAAAGCTCCTCGTCGCCACGGAAAGACAGCTGAAGGTGTCGGAGTGTGATCCCAGTCCTCCTGTTGTAACGAGCTGAGTTTCCCACCAGCTCCATGATCTTGGCGGTCAGGCACTCGAGCACCACTGCCAGGTTGATGGGAATTAATCCACGGCGCCTCCTTTTCAACTCATTTGGCATTTGGGGCTGTAGCTGAGGTATTTGGGCTTTTAAGATGTTTATCAGCTGCGCCTGGTTGTTAAAAAAACACCTTGTTGCCATGGTTACACATCATAACAAAAGTTATGTATATATTTCAACATATTTCCTGTAGCAGGTTGCTGTAAACTGCACTGAAAGTATTAAAAGAAAGCGTTTTATGTCTTTTACTTGAACACATCTGTAGCTCTGTAGTACATTAAAACATTAAAACAGATTGGTGTGTAAAATGTTAGAACTAAAATTGGGTTGTTTTAAATAAATAATTTCTATAGATCTCAAAACCAACTACAGAAATTGCATTTCCTGCAAAAATTAAGTGTGAATGCTTATTGCAGAAGCACTTGCTTAGAAACAGATGAAATTAGCTAAAACAACATTCTAACATGTAGCTGAAATGGAAAAACAAGCCTAAATTAGCATGTTAATTAGTTAATCATTAATTTAGGCTTTAGCAAATTTTCTAAATTAGGTTTAAATAAGCAGAAATGAGCACAAAATTGGGAAATTAGCTAAAAAAGGCTGAAATTAGCAACAGAAACTTAGCTGAAAAGTAGCTGAAAGGGCAGAAAGAAACTTAAGCTACCAGAGGAAGCAAAAAAAATATGAGCTCAAAAAATGTGGAATTAGTTGAAAAAGTAGTAGCTGAAAGAGCAGAAAAAGCTGAAACTAGCCGAATTTTTTGAAGAGCGTAACAAGCTGACATCAGTATAAAGAAGTTAATTAGGCAGCAAGTAGAAGAAATTAGCTTGAAAAACTTGAATTTATCTGAAAACAACTGAAATTAGCTAAAAATGCTAAAACAGCTGAAGTAGCAGCTGAAAGTAACTGAAAAAAAAGTTTAAATTTGCACAAGGAAGCTGAAAGAAGCTGAAGCAGAACAAAATGTGGAAGGAGCAGTAAAAGGTTGTTAGAGCTAAAGATGTGAAGGATGGAAAATGAGCTAAATTCATTTTCGATGGGGAAAAAAATGACAGAAAAAGCTAAATATTTCAAAAAGCTAAATAGTTCAAAAAGCTAAAGTTGCACCAATACCAAAAGCCATATCTTCTGGATAAACCAAATGTTTTGATATAGGATTTGTTGAATTAGCACAGAAATTGTGGAATGAGAAAGATGCCGAAAAACATACAGGAGAAAAATGGATCACAAGAGTGTGAATGCTTCATAAGCGTTCACACAAATGGTTCCATCTTCTACCATGTACCTGTGGTCGGGTTGTGGAGGCCACAGGTCCAGGAGAGAAACTTAGACCTCCCTCCACAGCCACACTCTCCAGTTCCTTGAGACATTCTCAGACTAGGAAGGATCTATAACCCCTCCAGAAAGTTCTGGGTCTGCCCACCCTGGGGTGTCTTCCCAGTAGGACATGTCCAGAAAACCTCCAAAGGGAGGCGTCCAGGATGCATCCTAATCGTATGAACCACCTCAGCTGACTCCTTGTGATTCAGGAGAGCAGCAGCGCTATTCCAAGCTCCCTCCAGTTGTTGGAGCTCCTCACCCTGTCTCTAAGGCTGAGCACAACCACGCTACGAAGGAAGCTCATTTCAGCCACTTGGACCCAGGTTCTGATTCTTTTGGTCCTGATCCAAACCTCATGACCACAGGTGAGTGTTGGAACATAGACGGTCCAGTAAATCCAGAGTTTTGCCTTTCAACTCAACGCCTCCATTACTGAGGATGAGGCCCCGATCCAATGACCCATCTCCCGCTCCATCCTACCACCATTCAGGAACAAGACACCCAGATATTTAAACTCCTCCACCTCCTTGTGGACCCACCAACTGGGAGGAGAACCATCGGTGTCGGGTGAAATGCAAGACAGGGTCACATTTTGTTCTGGTTCAGCTTCTTTCAGCTTCTTTGTGCAAATTTAACCTTTGTTTCAGCTACTTTTGGCCATTTTTTTCATCTGTTTTGTTATCCTTTTGGATTCTTTGTGCTAACTACAACATTTTTGTGCTTCTTCTGACTTATTTCTGCTAATTTCAGCTTGTTATGCTCCTTTCAGCTGATTTATGCATTTCACCTTTTTCTGCTATCTCAGCTACTATCTAGCAGGGGGGGGGGGGGGGTTTGCTAAATTTAGCTTTTTTCTGCTAATTCTACATATTGCAATAAATTCAACTTTTTTCCTCCTAATTTAGCAAAAATGTGCTCTCTCCACTTCTTTCTTGTAATTTCAGCTTCTTTCTGCTTTTTTAGCTACTTCTCAGCTTTTTTGTTGCTAATTTAAACCTTTTTCAGATAATTTCCACCTTTTGTGTTCATTTCTGCTTCTTTCAGCAAATATGTGTTATTTTAGTTTTGTTTTTTGTTTCTGCTACTTAAAGCTTGTTCTACCTTTTCAGCTACTTTTTGGCTTTTTAAAAACAAATTTTAGCTGTTTTCAGATAAATTAGAGATTTTTGTGGTAATTTCTTCTTTCAGCCTCATTAACTTCTTTCTGCTAATTTCAGCTTGTTCTGCTCATTTTGACCTTTTCTGATTTTTCAACTATTTTATAGCGATTTTGTACTAAATTTAGCTTTTTCAGCTAATTCCACATTTTTTAGCTCACTTGAGCTCCTACCACTTCTTTCTGGTAGTTTAAGTTTCTTCCTGCCTTTTCAGCTACTTTTCAGCTATTAGTTTATTGTTGCTATTTTTAGCTTTTTAGCTAATTTTCTCATTTCTGTACATTTAAACCTAATTCAGCAAATATGTGTTCTTTCTGTTTTTGTCTGATAATTTAGGCTTGTTCTTCCATTTCAGCTACATTTCAGCATGTTTTTAGCTAATTTCAGCTGTTTTTCAGCAATTTCTTCAGCAATAAGGGTTCACCACTGCATTTTTGCAGGAAATGCAATTCCTCTAATTAGCTGTTGATTTGAAAATTAGCCAAATGCTACTGAATGCAGCTGTTATAGAAAACAACAGGAATATGTCTTTTTTGTTTATACAATTTTGATGTTGGGAAACTTTGTATTTTAATAATAATAATAATAATAATAATAATGTGTTATGTATTGTCATCATTGTATGTTCCCATACATTGGCAAAATTGGCTCTCTGCATTTAACCCATCCACCACCAGGTGGAGCAGTGGGCAGCTATGAAAAGTGCCCGGGGAGCAACTGGGGATAAGGTGTCCTGCTCAGAGACTACCATGAGATGTGCAATGACCGGGGATCAAAACCAGGACCTTTGGGTCCCGAGTCGGCTGCCCTTCCACTACACCATCTCGTAGTTTGTTATATACTGGTAAGTATTTTCTGCAAATTTATCTTTTCCAGAAAAATAAATTTAAATCTTGTTTTAGGATTAAACATCTTTACGTCATGTATATAAAACCCATTGATTTACTCATGACATGACTATTAAACCTGATATTTCTTGGACGATCATCAAAACCTAACCCCAGCTTTGTTTATGCTGTCAGTGTAACACATAATACTTCCTTGTGACATCACAGGAATGCAGCGTGTTTATGTTTCAAAGCAAAAGAACAACCATTATCATTACACAATCAGACGCTGGCTCCGGTTCTGCTGCAGGACGAGGATGGAGCGGGTGTGTGTTGGAACGGAGCAGCCGTTCAGCTCCCTGTGGTCACTTTTTCCTAAGTGAAGAAATGTCAGAACCGTTTACTCCTTTGGATATTTCACCAGTTTGTGTAGAAAACCTAAAAACTTTCCTTTCAGCTGTTTAAAACAAACCAAACACTTTGTCATAATTTGCCCGTGTGTTTTCAGCCTTTTCAGGTTGCAAACAGAACAACAATGCATGTTCTTCAGGGAAGCAAAACCTGGCAGTTACCACCACCCCACCCCCGCCACAAAACTAGCACGCCATAAAGAATAATTGCAGGTCACATATGAGCAGACCACCATTACAGACTTCCAACACGGCTCGAACACAGCCTGGCTGACTTCAGATGAGACTTAACTGCACCCAGCCACATCAGGCCGCTCTCAACAAAAAGCATTTTTGCTGGATGAAAGAGCCTGCTACTGTCCAAGCAGGGCTGTGGAAAATTTACTCATGTGTGAGTATTTTTCCATCATCAGTCTCGCCTGTTTTGAAAAGCCAGAGATGTGAAACCACCACGCTGTAGATTTCCTCTTCAGAGCCGTGTTTTCTCACTTCTTTGCACTTTTCCAGCTCAAACCTGCAACCTTGTCGGGTTACGTTCATAAAAGGTCATCAGCGTCGATCCGAAGGTTGAATCTTCCGGTCGCCCCGAACCGCTGGCTTTGTTCAGGAATTAATGAGTCTCAACTTCTGCAGCTGATTTAGCCTTTTCCTCTGCGGTCCTTTCATATGCTCAGTGGGGCCTTGGATCTCGCCCAGCGCAGGAAGCAGAGCTTTTTGTGTTCATCTTTCATGTGATTCCAGGCAACAGGGGAAGAACAGGACACATACAGAAAAAAAAACATATTCTAGGGAAGTAGTTCATTACTTGGGTTTGATGTCATAGATTTCCGACCTCTGGAGCTGCTGAAAATGTTTGCTCCTTGACTGTTTTGGTGCTGCGTCGATCACATCCGGTATCTACCTCTAACCTTTATTGATCAGATGTATGGAAGCTTAAATCCTTACCCATTAAATGGATAGTTCAGTTCAGTAGTGCAGTCTACATTTTTATAGTGGGTATACTGTGCTTAGAAGCCAAAGTACATCAGTTAGTACAATGTAATTGTCCATTTATTTAGATTTTTAAGCATATTGAACATTTCCAAATTTCTCTGATGCTTATATTTGAATAAATGCATAACAAACTCTGTACAACAATTGGCTTTGTATTAAAAACATGTCATAGAATTTATAAAACGGTATCAAAACAAAACATGTTCAAGTATTAAGTAGTGAATACAGAAGTATTAATTATACGATAATTCCATGAATAAGTGAATGTAATAAAGAAGCGCTGCATACAGACAGGTTGTTACAGAAGCATTCAAATGTCGTTCAACGCATCAATGACACGTGCCTAATGATATGTCATGCATCATTGGGCACTTTTAAGTGGGTATACTGAAATTCTCAAGCTTTACTAGTGGGTATAGTCTGTATGCCCGCATATCACGTAGACTACACCACTGGTTCAGTCAACTTTCGAAAAATCTAGATTCATCCAATAGCATGGATAAAGAGAAAGAAGACTTCATCCAGACTAGGCTAATGGTTAGCAAAAGGAGTACCAGTTTGTTGTTTTTCCAGTTAATACCACAGCTCTTTCTCAGAAGTAGGATACAAGTACGAAAGACCTCTACATTAGCTAATATAAAATCTCTGCACTTTTCGTTTGTTTAGTTTCTTGTTGTTTTCTCCACCAAGCAACGTCAAATACAGACCGTGCACATACAGACGGTGCTGAGCCTGCTGAACGTATAGGATCAGCATGTCAGAAAGAAACATTCAGCAGTCATGCAAACTTCTTTGAGAGTTGCCCTCTTATCATGGTGGAGAAGCTTATGTGCACATTGGTCCTGGCTGACAGGCCAAATAACAATTTATGATACTCATATGGACAGAAGACGGCAAGGAGCTCGATGTTCAACGTCCGGGTGTGAGTTACCGGGGTCCCACCATGAATTTAGGCCCAGGCCTGGTTTCCACCCTGCTATTTAAAAGCAGACAGTTTTCTTCATATTTCCAATGTGTGTCCCATCAGTGTATGAATGTGATAAAGCACTGATTAGTCTCTTTAGAATGATGTGATCAATTAGCTTTGTATGGATCTAGTAGAGTACTCATGAATGGGTAAATGAGGGCACAGATTGTGTTGTAAAGCGCTTTGAGTGTCTTGATGAGATAGAAAGACACTATATTAGTACAGTCCATTTACTATTATTCACTTCTAGTTTTGTGAACTGAAGGCAAAGTGATTTGAAGACCCTTGATCAGCTGATCTTTGTTGGTTATTAAGTTTCAGCTCTAAATGACAGAACTAGATTCTCTGAATCCTCTTTGTTCACTCGTGTATTTTCGCCAACCCTCAAACAAAACTTTTTCCTTTTTTCTTTGAGACCTGTAATGATAATCCCAGATGTGGCCTGTCAATTGAACCTAAATTCACTCTGGGAACCAGACTTTAGCTCCAAGTTTCATGACACCAACAGATGATGGGCTTCTCGTTCAGAGGTGGAAGTTGTACGTAGCCTTTTAAAGAACAGAGAACGCAGTAGGGCTTGGGGTGCTGGAGGAAACCTCTCCATCTGCAAGACTTGGAGCATGTTTCACATTAGGATCACTTATTTCTTTTTTTAATCAAGAAGATCGTCAGGAGTTCAGACTGTGTGAAGCCAGTGAGACCGCAGACTAAAAATACATGCACGAAGCTGGAGATGTGCAATCGTTGCATGTGGCCAAATGATTTTGTATGGATCTGTACCATCAACAGGTCAACAAGCACAGGGTGGGTGTTTACATGGTCATGCATCACATAAACCCATTGGGTCCCTGTCCACACTGGATACAAGTAAATCTAGAAAACCAAAACATGGACAGAAACTAAAGGCTAATGTCAGGATTTGGTGGTCAGGAACAAACCCAGTAGTGCAGACAGGACTCAACTCGGCAGATTACAAAAATAAATATTTTAATGATGAATAAAGAACAAAATAAACAGCTGACGTGGCAGCAAAACTTACATGAAACAGAAGGCTCAGGGGGAAACTCAGAAAGGACTCAGGAAGCTCAGGGAAGACTCAGGAGACGCAGGAGAACACTGGATACCCAACGAATACGACGCGACAAGGAACAAGACTGAACAGACGGCTTATATACAGGGACAAGACGAGACGTGATTACAAACAGCTGTGACGAGACAAGGGTGGCACCAATTAAACTAAAGAGAAAACACTAGGGAAACACAGACACAAACCGAGCTACCAAACGGTACCATCCTTACAGCTGTGTCACTACACAGTCTCGTACAGCTGAGGCAAAATCTGTCCACATTTTCTGGTGCGAGTTGGACTGCTCCGTGGTCCAGGGCTGCCTCTTCTCTCTGGTCCGGTTTGTGTTTTTCAAGATCTTATGGTGCTGTTGTCTCTGGTTTTGGAACCTCATGGTGTCTTCAAACCTCTGCCTTTAGTGATTTGCAGCTAAGTTTGGCTTGACTGGAACAAGTCCGCTTGAAGCATCCACCAGTTGGACCCTACAAACTGTAAGCAAGCAAAAGAATTTCAAAACTAAAGAGATTTAATGCAACGTGCTCTGAAAATTGACGGAGTAAATGAACTCTTTGTGTGTCTGCTTTGGAGTAACAAGATTAAGTTGTCCAGCTTTACCAGCTGCTCATTGGAGACCCTTTGACAGCTGTCTAAGTGGTATTTAAGGGAGCTGATGGGCAAGAGAATTAATCATGCTAAGTGCAGGCCATGAAATTAAAACAATGAGCTAAAAGCCGTACGAAAGTAGACATTTCACGGAAATCTGATGAAAAATGGACAGAACATATGAAATAAAACATTTTGTTCATGCGTTCACATAACTTGTAGAACAAACTGTTTTTTAAACTTGAGTCTTCAGTCATCTTTGGCCCTTCTCCCAGATATCTGTGAAGTGCCAAAGCACATCCATTTTTCCATCTCCCTCCTGGCTGTTCTCTCTTTAACACTTCTTTACACCACCTATGATTTTTTTCACTTATTTCACCAGCACCACCTCCCGTTTGGCTTGATGCTCTGCTAGTACTGGAAATATCTGTTGGACAGTAGAGAAACGTTGCCATCAGCTTCTTTAATAAGTACCTAACGGGTCATATGTGCAGTGAAATATGTCCTGGTCTTTTTTAGACAAATGTGCCAATATAAACTGGAATAATTCCCTGGAGAATGGTTCTACATGTTAATAGATCAGTCAACGGTGGTATCTGTGCAGGAAGTTCCTGTCCTCTGCAATAGGCTTTGCATGAACGATTTTTTGTTTCACTTTCACAGCAGGGTTCAAATGTGTCTGTCCTCGATTGACAAAACTTCTGTTCACACACAAACGCTGACTCGCTCAGAAGTAGAGGTCGATGTTTACACATGGATGTGTGTTTGTGTGGAGCACACAGGAGAATAAGTGAAGGAATTAAAAGAAAAATGTTCCCATGGAAGAGCTGCGAGCTCCGCGATGCCCTCAGTTTGTTTGGTTGCTCCTGTCAAGTTAATGAGGTGAGTGAGTGAGGGCAGCCCGGTGGATGCAGAGGTCAGCCAAGAGCCAGAGCTGCCTGCCAGGCTGCTGTTCTGCAGGCTGGAGCCCAGGACCGCAGCTCTGCTCACGGGAACAGCCCCCCTGCTGCAGCTTGGCACCCAGCATGCCCGACTGCCTCTCATTAACCAACGCAGCGTGGCAAAAAAATGGTTCTCACTCATTCAAGTGTGGGTGCATTTGTCTGTAAAATCGTTCTGCTTATATTTTAAATCTTGAAAATTTAAAACGCTGAACATTAAAATCCACACAAGTTTTGTTTTGAGTTCAGGGAAACAGTCAAATCAAAAAGGATTTTTGGCTTTCTCTTGAAGCTCTTTTTCCGAGCTTTGTATGAATAATACAGTATGTGGGTAAGAAAAAAAGTTTGGTAATTTGGTGCAGGCAGTAAGAGTTTGAACAGGCTCACACTAAAAGTAGACATACAGTCAGAAGTTTGCATACACCCATGATGGGCATGAATGCATTTTCTCGAGGTGGACTCAATGCAGACTCGAAGCGTCATGTCCGCGCAAAGATAATTTTTTACGACCGCATGCACGTTCTCGGTGTCGTACAATAAACTGCCCGGCGACAAACTGTTTTGTATGCAACACCAACTGTTCTCTGTGCAGTCGCAAGGATGCACAGCGCGACTGCCGCTCTCTGTGCAGCGCTGACAGGTGTCCGGTGGCTGCCCTGGTGGTGAAGAAACGGGGCTAAGTGCCCAACTAGCTCATCGAACTTACTAGAATCCATTCGAAAATGTTCAAAATGTTTCTCGGTGTCCATCGTCTTCATGTCATTCACCAATGTATTAAATTCCCCTTCTTCATTTGTGGTCTGGTTTAATGACCTTTTCTTTTGTTTTGTTTTTTTGCCAAAAGGCAAGCGATCTCTTCCTCCTCCTCTATTGACGCCATGACTGAAATTGTGAGAAATTAAGGAATTTGTCACAAACGAATTAAAATCAGGCCCGGTGTGGTTAATCGGGAGGGTCTGGAGATTTCCTGGTGGGCCGATCTGATGTGTGGGCTGCAGGGCCAGCGCTCCCTGTTTTTTTATTTTAGAACTTTTTTAACAACATATGAACACAGAACACTGATGCCACTGCCGCTGCTCCTGGGCGCTGTCCTGCCTCTACCCAGGGCCGCCGGCAGCTTTTGCAGTTTTTTTTTTTTTTTTGCGACTGTCAATCAATCCAGTAGGCGTGTCAGCAAATGACCAGTCAGCAACCTCAATTTATCCCAAAGGTAAACGTCCCTTACCTGCAGAGCTGGGCTGCAGCCCATCAGGGTGTACACTCGAGTATGAAGTCTCAACCGTCTGCGGACAGTGCGCGGAGACCGCGCGGCTCACAGAGTATGCAACGTATGCCCGAGTATGTGGGAGCCTTTAGACGCTTGTCTTGTGTTTGTGTTTTACCTCTCGCGTCGTTTCATGGTCAGTTTGATAAGCTGCGTTGCTTTTGGTTGTTTTTTTATTTGGTGTTGGGGGGAAATATAAATCATTATTTGATAACTCACATCCCTTATTAGAAAACTTTAAAGAAGACTCGCTCATTGTTGCTAACGTTTAGAATGTTCAAGTGTCTTACAGTGCCTGCCAAGCAGAGTTAAAGCAGACTTTGTGGTACAAGCTGTTTGAAAAGGTGTGCAGACCTGATCCTGATGCATTCTTTGAGCCTCATAAAAGGTAAGTTCATTGAGGATCTCCTCTGGATACAATTCAGTTCAGTTTATTTATATAGCGTCAATTCACAACAGAAGTCATCCCAGGGCACTGAACAGAAACATTCACATACATATAAAGTCAATTAATAATGTTATTTAGCTAAGGAGCCAACAGATTGCTTTGAGTATTCACTTCATCGTAACCTCCCATCCTAAGCTAAGACAGAACTGCAACAAAGAGCTGGAGTTGCAGACCGTGCATCTGCATATCGGAGCTCTTGAGCTTGATGAGGGTTCACCCGCCTTCTGTTTCGCAAACACCTCAAAGCACACCACTCTGCTTCTGTAGAGAGGTGTTGGTGTCCATGTTACATAAGACTGAGGGAGGCTCTTATTTCACTGCTTTGGAGCTCATATCGACTGCGTTGTTGGTCTAAAGAGTCCTGGCCTCCGCTGGTTCATTCAGCCTTTATTTATACAGGTTAGTCTCATTGAGTCACAAGAGAGACCTGTTTTAAACAAAAAACACAGATGAGGTACAGACAAGAATAGACAATCATATAAAAAGCATATAAAATGAAAAGTAAATGGAAGAAATTGTATAAAAATGAAACAATATTGATAGTAATATTAATAAGTAATATTGCTTAATATTCTAAAAAAGTTAAGTCTGATCCTCTGGACATTCAAAAACAAAACAAAAACAAAAAAAAGGTAGAAATGTTTCGTCTTTCATCTGAAAGACTTCTTCAGTCTCGGACTCAGACTGAAGAAGTCTTTCGGAAGCAAGATGAAACGTTTCTACTTTTTTGTTTTGTTTTGTTTTTTGAATGTGCAGAGGATCAGACTTATCTTTTTTAGATTTTTCTACCTGGGTTATTGAGCATGCATCAGGATATTGCTTAATATTCTTCACCCTCATCTTCCTCTGCTATGTTACCTTGCTCCATCATCCTTATAATCCTTCTCCAGAGCTGCCATGTCCTCCCGAGCCTCTGAGAACCCCCCCTCCTCCATCCCCTCCCCCACATACCAGTGGACAAAGGCCCTTTTGGCATACATCAGGTCAAACTTGTGATCTAGTCTAGCCCAGGCCTCCACAATGGCTGTGGTGTTACTTAGCATGCACAAGGCCTTCTGGACCTTGGCCAGGTCTCCACCAGAAACCACAGTGGGCGGCCGGTAGTTGATGCCCACCTTGAAACCAGTGGGACACCAGTTCACAAACAGGATACTGCTTATGATTTCGATGTTGGTGATGGCAGCATTGACGTCTTTGGGCACCACGTTGCCACGGTACAGAAGGCAGCAGGCCATGTACTTGCCGTGGCGGGGGCCACATGTCACCAGCTGATTGGCAGGCTCAAAGCAGGTGTTCGTGATCTTGGACACAGTCAGCTGCTCATGGTGCACCTTCTCAGCTGAGATGACGGGGGCGTAGGTTGCCAGGGGGAAGTGGATTTGAGGATATGACACCAGGCTGGTCTGTAACTCTGTGAGGTCCACATTCAGGGCACCATCAAAGCGAAGAGAGGCCGTGATGGAGGACACGATCTGGCTGATAAGCCTTCAATGTTGGTGTAGGTGAGACGCTCAGTGTCTAAGTTTCTGTGACAGATGTCATACATGGCTTCGTTGTCCACCATGAAGGCACAGTCTGAGTGCTCCAGGGTGGTGTGGGTGGTTCAGATGGAGTTGTAGGACTCCACCACAGCAGTGGAGTGCAGTGCAAACTTATTGGAAAGGCTCGGGAAGTTATACATTATGAGACTCTTTATATCTTGTACGTGTGTAAAACAAGTGTGTATATTGAAATGTAGAAGTTAACTGTAGCTAGCATTTATAGCTAATTTAATAATGCTGAGTTAAGTTACTGATAGCTGATTGAACTTAGCCAACACAAAAATGGCTAACTTTGTCTTTTTACAGATGTTGAGATTAAATTTGGTGTGGTACCAGATGAGCCAACCTCAAGACTTTGAGAATAAATTGATGTTTGGGATCTTTGTTTAAAACTTTAAAGGCAGCGGCCGATGTGCATTCCTTCAGTCACTTTTTAAACTGTAGTCCGTGTGGGTGAATGCCTGAAAATGTATTTATGATGAAGTCCCCGAAGAGTTTCAGATGTTTTTTTAATCTAAATAAGCTGAATCACCCTCTGACCTTCAGTAAAACATCTCATCCCACAACTTGCTCTGGATCTCTTTAAATAAAGCTTTCAGGATTTTGCCTCAGAGCTGAAAATGAGTCGCCACACCTGCTGGATGCTGCAGCTGTGTTTGGGACACTGAGACCATAGAAATGGAAAGAAGTCAAAGGCCATCACCTCTGCTCTGGTCCAATCCCACCCCCCAACCTCACCCTCCATGCTCCTTTAACCTTCAAGGTGGCGTGGCTGCACCATCACCACATTTCAGCACAGTTGCAACCACGGTGATTTGGTGCAATGGGTCAGTTTCGGGAAACAAATGTGGGCTGCATGCGATGTGAACAATTAGAGCTGTCAGAACATTACCACAGATGGTAATTTAATAAAATACATCAGGGGCCATTTATCTTATTGTGTGGACTATGGTTTTATAATCTGTGATAAACTACAATGATGATTTTTACCTTTATAATCCCATTTGTCCCCAATGCAATTCTCTCTGCATGAGGTATTTTAAGCAAGGTGATGAATAAGGGGATGGGGTGGGGGGCTCCTGCTAATGTAATGCAACCCTCTACGGATCGGCTGTTGTTTAAGCTGGAAGCTGAGCCAGCAGGTGGTTTGGGTTCATGTTGGGGTCTCTCTCTTCGCAGTACAAGTGCAAACGTGACAATGACGCCTGTTTTTACTATTAAAAGCAGAATCTTTCCTCGTGTGGGTTCAGATGGCTGCTGCAATGATAACAGGTGCCATGAGGAGCTGCTGCCTGTGATTGGAACACAGTAAATCCCGTAGTGGGACATTCCCTGTCAGTATCGCTGTTCTTTTGTTATTATCCCCTTGTTTCAATTAAAGTGACATAACGACCCCACCGTACTCAGCATCATAACAGCTCATGAGTGCAACATTGTGAAATTAGGAACCAGACAGAAGTGGTGACAGAACCAGACACATGCATTGGCATGCAACGAACACAGGAAATGGATAACGAAAGAAAGAGGAATTTGATACCAGCAATTGTTTACAGTTGCCATGATCCCAGTCCGGCCTGTCTACGCAGACATACACATCCCGATGGTCCCACCAGGAAAATGCATCTGCCAGCCAAGATCCGGCCTGAGCGGGAGAACACTTTCCCAGACATATCAGTGACGTACAAATGTGAGCAAACACACAGACACACACAAACCGGTGTTGTGTCCATCAGTGTTTATGCCTGTTTGTTTAACCAGCAGGTCCTCAGGGAGCCTGCGGTGATCCAGTAAATCATGGAACCTCAGAAGGCTCAGAGTGATGCCGTTCTGGTGCAGCATGAAGGTGCATTTGACGAATTGCTGTATAACCTGTACCTTTTCTGATCCGTTGTGGCTTCGGTTTGATTTTACCCCTATTCTCCATTGGAGTCAAGGTTTGGAGACCATGTTAGTCACCCACCTGCACACTGACACTGACAAGATGTCACAACAATCTCCAACACCTCGGACCCCCGACCTAACCTTAGCTAACCCCCACCCCGACCCAGCTGACCCCTCGCGACCCCTGCAGCCATCTGTTAAAGGGCGATGAGGGGGCCTGAGGGGGGGCTGTGGAGGGAAGAGGTTCAGGCGATGGAGAGTCGGTAGCTCTGAACACAAAACCATCTCTTAAACTGATTTTGTCGATGCTTTATTTTAGCAGATGAATAAAGTTTGCCTAATTCATTCCTAAAAGTCTGTCAAACATGATTTTATTTAATTTATTTAAAGCTAGCATTCTTTGAAGGAATTCATATCACCCTCTGAGTTACATTTCAACGTTTTAAACAGCTCTCAGATCAGATTATGTCGTGCGAAGGAATCTCAACCACTTCCACACCTAATTTAAACTCAGTATCTGCTATATTTTGAGTTTAAGCAATTTTTGGTTGCTAAGGTTGATCAATTGTGGAGGCCATTTTGAAATGGGTTGAAAGTTGCGCAAAAATGTAATATTTTGCTAACACAGACAAACGTACAGAGATGTGAAAAAGTATTTGCCCCCTTACAGATTTTATTTGTCAAGCCTAAAGTTTTCAGCTCATCAAACAAACGCTCACATCAATCAAAGATAACCTGAGTATGCAAGGTTTTTTTATTATTATTTTTATTTTTATTATTATTATTATGGGCAAAAATGTTCAAACCAACTTGGCTCTGTATGGAAACAAAGCATTTCTTGTTAAATAGTGAACTGACTGACAACATTTTTTAAGTTCAGTACACTTTGATCAGCCACTCAGGCCTAATTACTGCCAGACGTGTAGAATAAAAACACAACTTAAATAGAGCTGTTGTCCACAAATGGAGCAAACATGGAGCAGTGGTGAACCTTCTCACCAAAATAACTCTAAGAGCATCTAACAAGGTTGAGTCTGGTCCTCCGGACGGATTCTTCTTTATGGAAACATTTGGTCTTTTATCCAAAAGACTTCTTCAGTCTGAGGAGCTGCAGCAACCTAGGCTTATAAATAGCACCTTCTCATAATGGATCAACCAGTTTGTTGTTGACATCCAGAACTAGCTGTTCTATATATATATATATATATATATATATATATATATATATATATATA
>NC_056510.1:8150791-8165169 GCF_014905685.2 Nematolebias whitei | reverse complement strand
TATATATATATATATATATATATATATATATATATATATATATATACAAAGTATACATCAATACACTTCTAAGCATACATACAAATATACATGTATATACATATGCATATGTACATGTAAATATATATACACGTGTCGGGGGTGACACAGATTTACAAGGCTCTATTTTTACTGTACTGGGAGGAGTTGAACAGTCCGATGACTTGAGGGACGAAGGACTTCCTGAATCTGTCCATGGAGCAGGGCTGGGACAGCAGACTACCACTGAAGGAGCTCTGCTTCATGATGGCACCATGCAGAGAATGGTCAGCATTGTCCATGATGGACAGGAGCTTACTGAGGGCTTTTTTCTGTACCACCGATGTAAGGGCCTCCAGCTCTGTTCCCAGCACAGAACCAGTTTTCCTCACCAGCCTATCGAGTCGCCCTCCTCTTAATGCTGCTTGAACCAGCACACAACGGCACAGAAGAGGACACCGGCTACCACAGAATGGTAGAACATCAGCAGTAGTTTCCTGAAGATACTGAAGAACCCAAGCCTCCTCAGGAAGTAGAGCCTGCTCTGATCCTTCCTGTAGAGGGAGTCCGTGTTCACTAACCAGTCCAACCTGTCATCCAGTTGTATGCCCAGATATTTGTAGGTCCTGACCACCTCCACATAGACCGCCTCGATTGAGACTGGCTTCAGGGTAGGCCCAGACCTTCTGAAGTCCTAGCATCTCCATATAAATGAAACAATAACCTAAAACTCTTCTTTTAGTCAGGTTATCTTTGATCCTAACATTTGTTTGTTGAGCTCAAACATGTGACTAATAAAGCAGAAACAGAAGAAATCTTTTTTTTTTCTTGGAATCACAAACCCCAACAACACAAATCCAGCCACAGGTTGTTTTTTTTAAGCTGGCACAGTTAACCCGGTTTTCCACTCCATCTGTAAAGATTGTAATATGAAATGGCATGAGCTGGAAAATAAAAGAAGCCAATAAAGCTCTCATATAATGCTCCTTTCCAACTTTAAATACACAACTCACGAATCGGTCCGAACCAAACGCACAAGCAGGAATCTGAGCAGCCAATTTATTCGTGGCCAGAGGCCGTTTCTGCTGCTAAAAAGCTGCACGTTTAGAATTGCACTTGTTCAGCTTTAGAGAACAAGCAAATAAAAGTGAAACACGTGGATCAGATGTATCAGACCATATCAGCAGTCAGATGTCGTTGCCCCTTGCGGCCTTTTTCCTGTTTCTACACAAATGGACCATTCTGTTTCTCCCAGAGTCTGACCTCTGACCTGATTTGTACTGGAGCTGGTTTGGAATGGGAGAATGAGAAGATGTGATGTCCAGCATGGATCTCAGACAATATTTTACACACAGATAAATGTTCATTGTTATGCTGATGATGCACAATTATATTTGTTCATGAAACCTAATGAATCCAATCAGCTACTTAGACTACAAGCATGACTTAAAGACATAAAAACATGGATGATCTTAAGTTTTCTGCTTTTGAATACAGACAAGACTGAGGTTTTGGTTTTTGGATGTGAGCATTTTAAATAATGAATAAAATTTTCAGTCTTTCACCAACTCTAGACGACACTAATTTGGCCTCCACTTCTAATGTTAAAACTCTTGGTGTAATTTTTGATCAGGACATGTCTTTTATCCCCCACATTAAAAACGTTACTAGAACCGCCTTCTTCCACCTGCGTAATATCGCTAACATTAGAAACATCTTATCTAAAAATGATGCAAAAAAACTGGATCATGCATTTGTCACATCTATACTGGATTATTGCAATGGTTTGTTATCTGGATGTCCAAATACTTCTTTAAAACGTCTTCAGTTGATCCAAAATGCTGCTGCCAGAGTCTTAACTGGAGTTAGTGGGAGAGATCATATCTCTCCTGTTTTAGCTTCTCTCCATTGGCTCCCTGTCAAATCCAGAACTGAATTCAAAATCTTACTTCTAACCTATTATATTATACACATATTATATAACCTATTCTAACCTATATATTCTAAGCAGAATGGGAGGAAGATCTTTCAATCAGGCTCCTCTCTTGTGGAACCAATTTCCAATTTCTATCTGTAAAATTGTCCAGTTTTAAGACTGGGCTTAAGATTTTCCTTTTTGATAAATCCTATAGTTAGGGTTGGCTTGTTATGCTACTATAGGCTTAGACTACTAGAGGACAAATTGATCTCATTTCCTTAAATGAATTGTTAAAATTTAATAGTTGTCATTTGATACTATTTCTATCTTAACATGTGATTCTTGACCTGCCATTGTGTATCTATTCCTACCAAACCCAGTCGGTCGAAGCAGATGACTGCTTGTCCTGAGCCTGGTTCTGCTAAAGGTTTCTTCCTCATGAGGGAGTTTTTCCTTTCCACTGCTGCCATCATGCTCGCTCAAGATGAGAGTCTGTGATGGAGTTAAACTCAAAGCAGTCTGCTCCTCAGATAAATAATGTTAAATTATTATTTTTATATATGAATATTTCTGTTCATTGTCCTGAGATGACTTCTGTTGTGACTTGGCACTATATAAATCAACTGAATGGAATTGAATTAAATTCTGCAGGTTGTGTAAGCAAGTTGGCAGCAAATTGTATGAGTTATGATTTTTTTTGCCTAAACTTGCAGCATTTGTGGTGAGAGGAAAAGGAATGAAGGTTATAGTCTTAGTTGAGAGAAACTTTTAGGGTTCAGTCTTCGCAACTAGTCTTCAGGTTGGATTGGCGCTGCTTGTGTCCAACAGTTCAAATCAAACCAGAGATTCTCCGTTGGGACTGAGTTCTGACTGGACCAGTCCAGGACCTTTAACAGGTTCTCCTTAAACCAATGGAGAGTTCCCTCAGCAGTGGGTTTAGACTCATTGTCCTGCTGGGAAGGTGGCCCTCTTTTCCAGTCAAATATCTGGAACAAGTTCTTGGTCCATTTTTCCTTTAATTCAGGGAGTTTTCCAGTTCCTGCTGGTGAAAAACATCCCCACATCGTGATGCTTCCACCACTGTGCTTCACTGTGAGGATGATGTTCTCATTGTGAGGTGTTTGAACCACACATGCTGCTGTCCTTGATCATTTCAAAACTTTAATTTTAGGCTTATCTGACCACAACACCCATAAACCCAGCTCTGTGCAGTTTATAGGGGTCCAATGGGCAGACCTTAGCTCTGTCAAGGTTATCTCTGCATGCCTGGATGTTTCTCTAATCCCCTCCTCACCTGCTCTGTTAGTTTTTTTATGGACGACCTTACTAAAGGGCTTAACGGAGCTCCATTGGATGTTCAAGAGCTTGAGATGTCAGGTCACAACCACAATCCTATTGATCTCTGTCATGTGTGAAGAGTTGACGGGTTTTTTTGTTTTTTTGGTGGTGGCCTTTTCTGCTTAGAGATGTTTCCCAAAGGTGGATCCTGTATGCTTAGTAATGTTAAAATGTTGAAGAAAAGTCTCATTCGTGACAATGATAAGACTTCCAGCTCTGACTCAGATCAGCCCATTTAGACCTAATGGTACTAATTGCAAAGTCATGAAGGTTAAATTAAAAAAATTCAGACTAAAACACTAAATCTTCACATCTGTTTCCATATTGATGGTTAGTGAGTCTTTTAAATAAAAATGTGTGACAGGATGTCATCTGTTGGGTGTTTGCTACTGTAAAAACAGCCAAGGTGACTGAGTCTAGGACAGGTTTTGCAGAAACTGCGTTTGAATGCTGAACTACGTCTTAATGGTGCTCCATCCCGATATTTATTCTTAACAATTATCATTCGCATTCTTTCTTTTTTTGTGTTGCATTAAGCAGCAGGTTCACGCTTACATTTCCACCTAAACATCTTCTCCAAGACTTGTCCAATTCTGCCATATTTGTTTACATACACAGTCTAGAGCCAGCCTGGTGGAGGTCAGACACGTGACTGAGGCAGACGTTGCAATGAGTACTTTTAAGCAAAACACTTGGCAGTTGTGTCTGCACACACAAAACAAGTCCTCTCAGATTACAGCAGAGGAATCATTTGTCTTCCCCTGTGGTGCGGAGCAGTTTGTGCAACTTAAACAACTTGTGGTCCTAGATGCAGTTTGGATAATGACATCCATCAGATGAGAAGCGGCGCGGTTAACGTTGGCGTGAAACCAATCAAACCACGTTCAGGCCGACCTCTAAAACAAAGAGGCCACAATTTGATTCTCAAAAACACTGTTTGAGTTTTGATCCGGGCCAAACTAGAGTGTGGAAAAAGGGCGTCCAAATCACAGAACACCGAAACAAAAGCCAGATTATCCAACCTTTCTGTACCCAAAAACACAGCGGCTCCCCCGTCTTGTCATCCTGATTCCCTGTGGAGATACAAATTACCATTTTCCAGAACCACAATTCTGTCCTATGGTGTGAGGGAGATCTCCTGTGTGAAGCTTCCTGAGAGGAAGCATTATGCAGGACTTCCAGTGGTGATGTTACATTTTCCCATGAACTAAAGCTGAACTTCATTTTGCTCTTTAACAACATTAACGGATCCCTGAAGAACGAGGCGTTGCTCTGCAGGAACCTTTTAGAGAAACAGACTCAAACCTTAAAACGGCAGCAGAAATAATCCATTGACCGGCCGGCTGGAAATATTTAGGAACTTTTTCTTAAATTGGCTTCAAATGCAAAATATGTATGTGTTTTAAAATAAATCATAGTGAAGAAAAAAAGCTATTTATTGTACTGGAAGAGTTGACTACAAAGCAGAAAGTGCAAGAATGAATGACCGTGCTTGTAAATGAACTGCTGACATCTTGTGGCAACTCGTTATTACAGATTCCTGCATCGGTCTTTTCCACAGCCACATTAAAATAGTTAAGAAGTTTATTCTTCTGCCAGTGTTTCAGATTTCTTGGGTTATAACGAAGGTAGGCCTGTTTATATAATATAATAAAATAAATCACTTGTTAAAAAATAGATTATATTCCATTTTTCTGAACAAGTGAGACTTAAACGCTGTACATAAAAACAAACGATAAAAAGTCATAAACTGAAACGCTTTAGTTTTGGTAAATATGTAAAAACAACTCAGATTCTACAAACCTTGAGTTGTTATATGACGTGTAAAGGAAAAAATATACAGAATGCAACAATTTGCAAATCCCTTTATATTCAAAAGAGAAAATAATAAATGTTTCAAATGTTTAAACTATGAAATTATACAATTTTAAGAAAAAAAATCATGCTATTTTTAATTTAATGGCAGCAACATGTCTCAGACAAAATGCAGAAGGCAACAAGAGGCTGTAAAGATAAGAAGGACGAATTAAAAACATCTGGAGGAGAAATTAGTAACTAGAGAAATTGCATTTCCTGCAAAAATGCAGCATCAATGCTTATTTCTGAAGAATTTGCTGAAAAACAGCTGAAATTAAAACGGGTTGAAATCTAGTTGAAATGCAAGAACACGCCTAAGTTAGCACAAGGAACCAGAAAAAACACATATTTTCTGAATTAGGCTTAAAGAGGCAGAAATGAGCACAAAAATAAGTAAAGTAGCTAAAAAAGCTGAAATTAGCAAAACATACCAGAAAGTAACTGCAAAGGCAGAAGGAAGCTTAAATTACCTGGAGAAACAGGAATGAGCTCAATTCTGCCCAATTAAGCTCAAAGACTCCGAAACGAGCACACAAAAGTGGAAATTATCTGAAAAAAGCAGAAATTTGCACCAAAAAAGCAAACAAACAGCTGAATAGTAGCTAAAAAGCAGAAAGAAGCTTAAAATACAGAAGGAAGTGGAGAGAACACAATTGTGCCTAATTGTTAAATAAGCCGGAATGAGCACAAAAAGAAAAAAAATATGAAAAAAAGCTTAAATTTGCAACATAAACAGCTGAAAAGTAGCTAAAATAGCAGAAAGAGGCATAAATAGCAGAAGGAAGTGGAGCGAGAGCATTTGTGCCCAATTAGGCTTAAAGAAGCAGAACTGAGCACAGAAGTTTGGAAATTATCTGAAAAAAGCAGAAATAGCAAGAACAAGAAAAAAACGGCTGAAAAGTAGATAAAATGGCAGAAAGTAGCTTAAATTACCACAAGGAAGTGTAGAGAGCACATTTTTACTGAATTATTCTCAAAAAAAGTTTAATAAATGAGTACGAAAAGTGTGGAATAGGTTGAAAATGCTCAAATTAGCATAAAAGCAGCTGCTGTGTGAATTTTTAATGAACATTCATACAACTGAGATAAATTGTTCGCAGGTCGGTGAGAGGACCGGCTGTAAAGAGACTTTAGAGAGGAAGAAGAGCAGGGGTTCAGATCAAAACCTGGACAGACTTGAATATCCCATCTGTTGGTTTTTGTGCAGTTTTAGTGACTGTGTTGCTGGTGTCCAGTGTCCATGTCCAGCAAACACTGTGCGAGGGGTGGGGTACACCCTGGACATGTCTCCAGTCCATCACGGGGACACATAGAGACAAACAACCATTCACTCTCTCACACAGGGACAATTTAGAGTTACCAATCAGCCTAACATGCATGTTTTTGGTCTGTGGGAGGAAACTGGAGTACCCGGAGAAAACCCACGCATGCACGGAGAGAACATGCAAACTCCACCCAAAAAGGCCCCCGGCTGGGATTTGAACCAGGGACCTGCTCACCGAGAGGCAGCAGCTCTACCAGTTGTGCCACCGTGCTGCCCTTTAATAAATCAGCTTGTGCTTTTTTCTACAAAATAATTTAGGTTTGAGGGTTAACCTGAGTTTAATAATCCAGAATGAGAGTTCTTCTTACCTAAACATGTAGATGGTTACAGTAAAGCCCATCGTTGTGTCAATCAGTTCTGACCTCGTTAAAAAGTGTCTCCAGCACGAGGAGAAGCTAAAGAGACGATAAAGCCTGAATTGTTTTGTTTTTACACTGAACCCTAGAGACACTTTGCTTCACATTGCAAAGATTAAAAAGCTAAATCAGAGAGATACAGATTTACAATCTAAACGTGCTAGAGGTGTCACCTCGACCTTCTCTGCTTCACACAATAATACACAAAATACACACTCAGCGTGAATTCAAGGAGAAACCCGTCCCTGGACGTTTGTTCTTACAACATGCAGAAAACTGTTGGGTGGCATTAAAGTCTTTAAACTAAATTCAGCTTCAATCCCTGATGAAACACAAGTACCAAAATATAGAGGTGGTGTGAAGAAACGCTGGACCCAGGTTCTGAGTAGTGGTTTTCTGTGAGACTCTCAGGTCTCATGGTTGTGAAGAAATTATGCACTGGTAGCTGGTATGAGGTGTTTGCTGCAGTGCATTCTGGGTAAACATGCGTCCATATGCCTCATTTTACTGCGAAAGTCTCGTGGTTCCTTCAAATGAAACTTTCCAAACTTAAGTGCTGTTTTTAGAGAGAAGAAGCCGTGACCTTTGACCTTGAACCTGCTAAGACCTGTAGAGTCTGAGAGGGAGCTCATTTCTCTAAACACTGCACGGTCTGACCTTCAGGGTGAATCTGCTGAGAAGAGTGTCAGCTATTTTGAACAATATATAATGATTATTCTCTCTGTAGAAAGATGGATTGTAGATAGTCTGTAAACTACCATTCTTATAGTTGCTTCACCAAGGATATTGCTGATGTCTTTCCATCCTGACATTGCTTTTATGCTCGCTGCTCATTTTTTTTCCTGCCTAATAAAGCTCCTAAACCAAAAGAATGAACATGTTTTGTTTACATTTTTAGTTGAATAGATGCAAATCAAACAAAAGAACCAAAAAAAGAGAGAATAGGACAAAAAACAAAAAAATAAATAATGGATTTTAGCTTCAACAAGTTCATCTCCAGAGCTTTATTTACCTACATTTAAAACTGGCTTTTACTTCTAGTTAAGTGCTTGATTTTTCTATTAATGTTTATTGATTTTGCTGTGTGTTTATCTATCAATAATCTAAAATGATTTTGTTTTAGGTGGATTTTCTTGTTTTAGTATTTTAACTTTTGTATTTTACTTTGGTTGTTTACAAATAAAAGCTTTAAAAATAAACTTTATATTGTTTCTTCTTCTTCCACCTGTGTGTTTTGGAACAACTAAAAGTTGGATAAGTGAAGAATTTAAAAGTATCTCCAGCAGATGAACAGTATCTGAAAGTAAAAACCTTAAATGAATATTATTTTTAACTTGTTTCACAGATGGTGTTGAGAGGAAGTATCTTATCTGCAGTAGATAACCGTCAGGGCGCTCTAGGAACAGAGCTGAATCTTGTGATTATTGTAGTTATGGAGTAAATATTTCAACAACATGACAAACATCTTTAAAAAGATGCTCTATATTTTTCAAAGCTACTTCTCTCTTGGACAAACAACAAATGATTTTTAGTTAGAGGGAGAAATCAGCATTAAAAACAACCAGAATCCAGGTTTGTCCAGGTGAATCCAGGTAATTGTTTTGTTTCTGCTTGTCAGGAATATTCAAAAAAAGTGTCCTAATCCCACATTTGCCGTATTTCACATAATCATGTATAAGAAAAGACACGTAAAATGTTAATTTTGCAATGCTCGCTTTAAGACCTACAAGTGCGCCGTCCAATAGTTTTTTAAAGCAAACTTTAACATATGTGAAATTTCTTTGAATGTATTTGTATAATTATAATGCTGAGTTTTGAATAAAATAAGTAAAACTTCATGTATATTGTTTTTTCAATGATTTTCCACCGAGTGCATGCGGCAACAGCAGGATGAATCTGATTGGATGGATCTTTACTGTAATCCCACCCAGCCCGTTGTTGATTGGATAACAAGATACCAGTAGCAAATGAGGAGTTTTCTGACATGGCCCTGCAAAGAACCCTGGGAAATGATGTTGTATAAGTTAATTAAGTAAAAAAGGGATGACTGAGTCTCAGGAACACAGCTGAAGAACTTGTTTGATGTCGTTTGGGAGAGTCTGGTTCTGGGTTTATTAGAGGCCACAATGACTGAGACAAAGTGAGTATTTATTTTTATTTATTTTATATTGCTAATATTGCTAGTTTGAACAATCTGTATTATATCATCTACAAAGCTGCTACGCTCGATTCTGTTTTATTAAAAAGTATTTTACGTAACATGAAACACCTCATCTGAGTTTACTTTAATCTGTTGGAGAACTTTATTATTGTAAAAAAAAAAATCTAACTGTTCTGTTAAAATGTGTTAAAAAGGTAAAATAAATAAATAAATCATTGAGTTTTTACCTTTAACCACATATCTGCTAATTATCAGCTTTTCGCCACATTTTTTAAAAATCGTAAGCTTTTTTAATTTGAAGTTTGAAACAAAATCTTATTAATATTAAAGGATGAGGCTTTATTTATCCTGAGTGATTGACTCGGTGCACAGAAAAACATAGATTTTTCTCATCCTCTTCACAAAAGGAACAATGATCCACCTCAAATATAAATATTTTCTTAAAAAGTTCAGCCACTGGGTAAATGTTCTGGATTAATTAAAAATTAGGGCTGTTTTGTTTACTTTTGGTGAAACCGGCAGTTTATAATTAAAATGCTTTCTTCAACAAGGACCTACCTTGTTTCTTTATTATAGATTAGTTTATCCACACCATATGCTCATGAAACAATACTGTATATCCTTGAAAGTAGCACAAATATGTTTGTTGTTACATCTGTTATCATTCAGCTTGTAATCCTGGATGATTAAACGTGGCAAAGACAATTTAACTTTAGAGTACAATAGGATATTTTTGGATTAACTGAATATGTGCAATTGGAACTGATTTATGAATCTCATTACAATTTAGATAATGTTGATCTAAAAAGGGCTCATAATCCAGAAGATTATCATTTGAGTACAGTGGATCATCTACAAACAAAATACATTTTTTTATACCAGAGTCTCATAAAGGGATTTCCTGTTAATTAGTATTATGCAATTTCATAAGGTTGACTTGAGAGGAGAAAAAAAATTGAATGAATATCATGTTCCAATAGTGGAGAATCTGGTCATGAAAATTTGACAGCTTAATAAGAAGTTCAAAATCACTTTTTAACAATAACTCAAGCCCTCCTAGTTCCTTGAACAGAGATCTTGATATGTGAAACCACTAAGAGTTGACCTGTATAAGACCTGCTTTTAACCAATTAATCTCAAAGGTTGCAATGCAAAATAAAGCTTTAGCACCACCCTTATCTTAATCTGACCATTGTTGATCTTTTAATGTAATGGGTTTAATTTTTCCATAAGAAATGAAAAACAATTGAATTAGCTTTTTTAATATTGTTAGATACATAAAGGTGTGGCAGGGCTAAATTATTTTAAATATACCTTCTGCTTTAAAGCAAACACCCTGAGGCTCTTTACATAGTGGCTGGAGACTTTAATCATATGAATCTCCAGCCACTATGTAAAGAGCCTCCCATGTGGCCATACCAACACGTGGAAACAACACGCTGGACTGTGTTTACACGAATGTAAAAGATGCCTACAAAGCCGAACCCCGCCCCCACCTAAGATTCTCTAATCACATCTCATTCTTCCTGGCTCCTGCTTACCTGCCCTTGTTGAGACGCTCCAGATTGGTACAAAAGAAAGTTAAATCTTGGATCCACAACAGTGTCCCCATACTGATTGTTTTGAACAAATAGACTGGGAGGTCGTCAGAGAAGCTGCTGAAAATGGGGAGGCACTAAACCTGGACCAATACACATCCTCAGTTCTAGGGTTCTCTAGTAAATGTACTGATGACGTCACCACTATAAGTTATGTTAAAAATTACCCGAACAGAAAACCTTGGCTGAATGCAGAAGTTCACACCCTACTGGAAGCCAGGAACACTGCCTTCAGGTTTGGAAAATCACAGGAGCTGAGAAGGACAAGGAAAGAGCTGGTTGCTGGTATTAAGAAGGCCAAGGCCACATATGCACAGAGAACTGAGGGTTAATTCACCTTACAAGACCCAAGGAGCATGTGGAGGGGCATTAAGTGTCTAACAGATTATAAAAGCAGGAGTGAACAATGCCCTAGCGACCCATCACTGCCTTATGCTCTCAACAAGTTCTACGCACGCTTTGAAGACCCGAACAGACCACCCAGCACCAGACTCACCTCACCACCAGATGAAGAGCTTCTCAGTGTGACATCAGCAGAGGTAAGGAGTACTTTCAGGAGGCTTAACCCTCACAAGACAACCGGCCCAGACAACATCCCTGAGAAGGTATTGAAAGATTGTGCCGATCAGCTTTGCGAGATGCTGGCCGACAGCTTTAACTCCTCACTTACTCTGGCGACAGTTCCCACCTGCCTGAAGATTGCTACCATCATCCCAGTCCCAAAGAACTCTACAGTGACTGGTCTGAATGAATATCTGTTTAGAATCAGAATCAGAACAAGTTTTATTATTATTGTACCGGGATACAGTGAAATTATGTTCATACAGTCGTCTGAAAGATGGGCGGAGTGCACGTTACTGCTGCTTAAAATGTCTTTAGGCAACAAAATAGAAAGGACAATGCCAAACTCATGAGAAAGTGCTTTCAAGGGGTCAGATGAAAGTTTTGTTGATGCGCAGGAATCAGTATTCTTAGTCCTTAACATGTTACGGACATCTTAACATGTTTGGTGCAATAGCCATTTGCCACTTTAGAACCAAACACACATGGTGACGACAGGATCTGAGAAGCCCGGTGTGTTATTAAAGGGGCAGCTACTCTGGGTTAAACCTTTTTTCTCTATGATTACACAACCTTCTTTCAGGAATGCTCTTCCACTTTTTCATGGAATCCTGGACCAAAGGCCACAATTAGCTAAGAGCCTCCCAGTCTTCTTGGAGAAGTCTTCTTTGATGCAAATGTGCACCTCTCTGCAGACCCATGAATCTCTCTATTTTTTCAGACATCATCCTGAAGGGTTCTCATGCCAAACTGGATTATTACTGCCGGTGGTACATTCGAAGAAGCAATGTTGCCCTTCAGACCCAGACGGTGAACTGTATCCAGATCAGTCAGCCTCAGATTACGTCTTCTTTTGTAACGGGCTTGCTCCTCACAGGAACGTTTTAGCAACTCATTGATTTTCTTCTGGAGTGTCCCTATCTTTTCCTTACGCTCATAAAAATTAGCTTTGATGCGTTGTTCAAAACTTTTCAAAAATTCAGTTTATCCATTTTTTTAGTTTAAGGTTTGCACTGCATGAAGAATAGAGGTCATCCTCCCTTATATTGTTACACTGAGTTTCCTTTTTCTTTGGTTTTGGATCTTTCATGGGTGAGTGGTGGGATCTGTTAACTTTACAACCCTTTGACGAGTCGTCCATTTCAATTTCTTCCATCACATTATTGTCACAATTCTCTCGGAGAGCAGCTACGTTGTAGACATGGTCAGACGTTATCACATGCATGCTTCAGAGGATTCAATGGTTTTTGTTTTTTTACCCCTATCAGGCACTACAAAGTCCAAAAAACAGTATTGAATACTTTCTACAGAGGCTTTAGAAATGTAGTGTTAGGTTACTGACAAAACGTGTGCAAATCAGGAACAAACGAAGATTATTTCCACTGAAGCTTGCAATATTTCTGCCTGTCACTCTGCTATCTTGAACATTGACTTTGATCATCTGTAAAGGTTAAAATATTTGCTGTCTCCTAATGCCAGGTTCGGGTTAGGTTTATTTGTCATATGCAAAATCAATACAAAGGTCAACAATGCAATGAAATGCTTAGGACGAGAAAAAAACGTCTCGACTTACCAAAAAAAAAAAATCAAGAAATACCAAAGCATGCAGCAAAAATACTAAAAACATCCTAAGAAATACTACTAAAATATTAAAAAACAAGGCACCAAAATTTAAAAAGAAATGCATCTACAGAGTGATTCAGTTAGCAGTGAGGTTCTTTCAACATCATGGTTCTGTTCTGTTAGCAGCATGGTCTTCTTAGCAGCTTAGCAGGTCTTGTTAACAGGTCCGGTCAGCAGCTTGATGGTATTAAAGACCTAAGCAGCTGCCCTCACAGACCGCAGTCCAGAACTGGGTCCGGCAGACACAGAACATCCAAGATTTCTTCGTGTAACCGAACGGGTTTGTAGAGTTCAGTCTGTGCAGGCAGATGGAGGATCTTGTTAGCAGCGTTAGCAGGCCCTGCTAGCAGCTTGATGATAATAATGACCACAGCAGCTGCCCTCGCAGACTGCCTTCTAGAACCGAGTCCAGCAGACAGAGAACATCCAAGGATTCCCCGCGGAGTCGAACAAGTCCGTGGAGTTCGGTCCGTGCAGGCAGATGGAGGATCATGGAGACGACCACCATGACAGGCCAGAGCCTGAGCCCGAGCGCTCTCATCAATGTGGCCATACTGATGAGCTCCACTAGACAGCAGTGTTTTATTTAGTTTCTATGTAGTGGTGCCCAACTGAAAATCAGTCAAGTCAATTTATTTATATAGCACCAAGTCACAACAGAGGTCATCTCAGGGCACTGAACAGAAATATTCATATACATGAAAAATAAGTTAATAACATTATTTATCTGAGGAGCCAGCAAACTGCTTTAAGTCTTAACTTGGTTGCAGACTCAGCCGCATGCAGCCAGCTATGAATCAATGTTTTTTGAGGTGATGAGGATTTCTTCAGCCTGCATGTGGACCTACGGTTTTATACCAAATCTTTACATGTGCACAAAGCAAGGGTTTTTTTCTACTTCCCAGCCAAACTAAAATCTTTTTTTTAATGAGATAAGAGACTTATGTTTGCAGGAACTGGCAACCAAGAAGGAGGTGCCTTTACTGAGTGAGTTGCAAGCAACATTTCAACATCTCCCACTTGTGAAAGTGGAGACTGGGCTAATACAAGAATCGAATATGGAGGCATAAATGTAAATAATAACACAATGGCTAACGTAATCAATTATTTTATAATATGATAAATATGGAATGAAATAAATCATTTATAATACATTTTGATATGGTTGATTTTTTTTTGGCCCCCAGTGGAATTCTAGAGGATAATAAAGTGAAAGGAAGTTTATGGGAGCATCTCAATCGATTCTGACTAAATAAAAAAATCAATATATATACTTTTTTCTTCCGATTATTATTTTTATTTAATAATGTATTTATTTTTTTTAGATCACAATTCAGAGGGACAGTGACCTGGATGTATCAACCCCAAAACATGGCAAGATTGATCCACACAACGCTCCTCACGTTGGGGGAAACCAGTGGGCAGGAGGCACAGGTAACAGGATGATCCCACTGCATCTGAAATATGGACACGTTCCACCCATGACGTGATGTTATCAGTCATCATCTATCATTGTATAAGGATTTTCATGGTACAATGCAATGAAGTGTACTTTTACTGCATTTAAACAATATTTTATTTAAAACATCAGTAAATCAGAATATTATTAGTTTGTAAAATATAT
>NC_056510.1:8104752-8150391 GCF_014905685.2 Nematolebias whitei | reverse complement strand
TGAGGAGCAGAAGACCGCTTTGATTGAAAATTATATTTTTCTCTCTGTTCTATACAAATATGACCTTGTATAAATATTAATTATTTCATATTAGTAAAAGGATGACTTAAATTAACTGAATTACTATGTATTATTATTATTATTAGTAGTATTATTATTATTATTATTATTATTATTATTATTATTACTACACTTTACACACTTTGACTCCTTTTTGGAAGTGGCGCTGTAAATCTGGAAATGTGGGCAGAGCAGGATTTCATATTTGTGGTTTCTCCCTGTTTCAGGCCTGTGAGGAGGCGAGGTGGACCGTATAAAACAGAACCTGTCACAGACCTGAGTCGCTGGAGGCTGATCTCTGTGGAGAACCGGCACAGCTGGGAATATGTGGAGGATCAGGAAACCCTGGGCAGAGAGCACACTATGCTGGAAGCTCATTCTCTGGGTTTGGACACTGTACGTTTCAATCATTTCCCTGTCACAATAAAACACTGTTAAAAACTGAAATTTAAATGTTTTGTGAATCATTAAATAAACCTAAACTCAATTCACACCTTAGCCCCAATTTAAAAATGGTGTTCCACTATTTTAGGACCAGGTTTTGGTCCCCAAAAGGACCATCAGTTTTATAGATGTGGGCCCTCCTGTTGACCCCACTGTTGTAAATATCTTGTAAACAAGAGAAAGGTGCTGCAGAAATTGGCTGAGCAGTCATTAAAACTCGCTGGAGAGGCCTCCTCTTCTCACAGTTCAGTTTTTTGTGCCACTCCGCCATGAACCAGTGACGCAGTCTGGTGTTTGTGCAGTGTTTAAACACCAGGTGAGACCCTCGCTGATGTAACTTGAAGGTTTCATCTACAGATTTCAAGCTTTTTTGTGTTATTTGTAGGTGAAACAACAAACTCATGAAAAGTAATCTGGATCTCTCCACAGAGCAAGTTTGTTCCTGACTCCCCGGCTGCACAAACAGCTTTTGATGCAGCTATGAAAGGCATGAACTTCTACAGTCAGCTCCAGGCGGAGGACGGTAGCTGGGTGGGGGACTTTGGCGGACCCCTCTTATTTATGCCAGGTAAGATGCATCACTCTCCTGTTTTACTCTTAAGGTAAATATCTGCAGCACTTCCATTCTAACTGAACTACATTCAAATGGAGTGGACGGTGATGCAGACCTTTGGTTGTCTGTTGATATTCCCAGGTCTTCTTGTTGTGTGTCATGTGACTAAGATCCAGCTGCCGCAGCCCTGGAAGAAGGAGATGGTGAGGTACCTTCGCTCTGTCCAGCTGTCGGATGGAGGTTGGGGACTGTACGTCAACATCAAACATTTTATCTTACAATCTACTCACTGATATTCACCGGCTGTAAGAACATGTTTCTATCTGATTTGTGGAGACTTCAGGTTTAGGAAGCAGTGAAAGAAGGTGGGAAAGGTTCATTCCTTCTCCCAACACTTAAACATTCTGACAGTGAGGACACCAAGCAAAGAAGAGATTCTTTCTGACAGTACAGGATTGTTGGCATCGTCACATTCTTGGACTATAAATTTAAAAACTGTAATCAGTAGTTTGTGGGAACCATAGGGTTTCTGCTTTTTGCAGTTGATGAAGATCTGTCTTCAAGACATGACCTCCACGCAGTCAAGTGTGAAGCACCTGGGAGCGTGGGAATAGGATATAGGTTTCTGGGCTTCATGAAGATTGAACCACATCTGGACTACAAACTAAAACTGTCACGTTTGGATATGGATTCAGAATAAGCCAAACACAGGAGTGTTTGTGAAACGGTCTAAATAATGTTCCTCCACAAAAACAACTGGAAAGACTTGGAATCTCCTTTTCTTAATGTCATCAAAATATTGAGTTCTGAAGAAAAACCCAGGCCTCCCTTGCAAAAGAGATCTGTGATCTCAATGGGATTTGCCTGCTTAAATAAAAGGTTAATAAAATAATAAATAAATAAATAAAGATTAGAAGAATCTGTAGAAATCTCTGGGCTCAAAGGAGGAGGATGAAAGTCAATTTTGGATGGTCGTGATCTTCGGGCCCTCAGGGACCACTGCATTTGAAACCGTTCTGGTTCTGTTCTGGGCTCAGAAACACTTCCACCGATCATGGTTTGTAAACACCGTTCACCGGTCCATTCACAACTTATGCTTAAAGCTCTATCAGGCAAACAAGAAGCCGCATGTGAACACCATCCAGAACTGCTGCCATCTTCTCTGGACCAAAACTTGTTTCAAATGGGGTGAAGTCCAGAACTGTTCTGTGGTCAGACAGATCCAAATCTGCTGATCTTTTTAGAACCAACCAAAAAGAGGAAAGAGGAAACGGACCATGTAGCCTGTATTCAACGCACAGCTCAAAAGCATGTCTCTCTGATGGTATGGGGGTGTATTAGTTCCTCTGGCATGGGCAACGTAAACATCTTGAAATGTTCCTTAAATGCAAATGTTTACTAAGTTCCATTTTGAATAAAATATGAGTTTGTCAGATGTGCAAGTTTTTGCAATTTTTTTTTTAATTTACATTTTACACTTCTAACATTTTGCAATTGGGGTTGTTGTAAAACAAAAAGCTTTAAGAAACATAACTTTTATGCTAAAAGCGTAAAACATAACAGCAGATTTTTGTGGATTCTTTAGACATATTGAAGATAAATCTACAGTGTTGGGAACAGCACTGAACTACATCACAATGAGGATCCTGGGAGTGAATCCTAATGACCCAGATCTGGTCCGTGCTCGGAACAACCTGCACAAAAAAGGTTTGAATAATCTCACACACCGTGTCAGTGATGATAAACAGACTTTTAAAAAAGATTGTCTTTAAAACAACTCATGTTTTTCAAAGATATGAATGTAAATTTCCTTCCACTTCCTTTGTACCATGTCACCAGTTGCATAGCCAATTGGGGGCCAATGGTGGCCTCAGCCATCTTTAGCCAACCTCAAATCTACGTTTTGTCTGCAACATTTTTGCATAAGTATGCTGATAAAGTTGTAGATATCTGTTCTGGTCATCGCTGTGAGAAAAAAAAAAATATTTCTGTAGTGACAGTATTTTGAAATTGTTTTTTTTTTTTTTTTATGCTGATTTGTGATTAGGTGGTGCCGTCGGGATTCCAACATGGGGCAGGTTCTTGTTGGCTGTTTTAAATGTCTACAGCTGGGATGGATTTAATTCATTATTTCCAGAGCTGTGGTAAGTTAAAGCCAGTCTGTAATGTTGTCTTCTACCAGCTTTCTTTACCGTACTTTCCGCCGTACACGTCGCACCGCCGTATAAGTCACATCAGTCCAAAAATGTCTAATAAAGTGGGAAAAAATATAAATAAGTTGCTTCACCATATAAGTCGCATCTATTATGCGTCACCGCTGACAACCTAGAAATGCGGGCTGGTGTGCCAAAAATCGATAGGCTGCTAAATGGCAGCCGCAGAAGTGTGCACGGGAGGACTTTAACAAGAATTTAACTAGATTAAATCTTAAAAACAGTTATTTGTTTGCTCAACATTATAGCAAAGGTGTGTCTCAGTTTCACTTTTCCTTAAGAAATGCACTTTAATGGTCAAATCTGATGCATTTCGCCTGGGCGGCAAAGTGAAATGCAGTTGATTTGATGTTTGCTCCTGGAGTTCTGGAGCGAGATGATGGTGGCTCTATGGCAAGCCAAGTGTCTCATTAATAGTCACTTTTACCTTTGAATGGGACACTTGGCTTGCCATAATGGTCCAAGGCCCTCTAGTGGCTGCAAACGGTAATGTTTAATATATTTTTATGTCAAAATGAATGAAATGGTCAGATCTCATCCAAAAATCGGGTTATAAGTATGGGGGAAAAAACTTATATTAATCGCTTCAGTGTATAAGTCGCAGGACATGCAAATCTATGCAAAAAGGTGCGACTTATATGGCAAAAAGTATGGCATTTCTTTACTGCTGATGTGTGAGACAAGTATACAATGTTGTGTAAAAGTCTTGTTCAGATCAGGGATGTGTTTTATGTTTCAGGCTGCTTCCCAGTTGGATGCCAGCCCACCCCTCATCCTTGTGGTGCTACCTGAGGCATGTCTACCTGCCTATGAGTTACTGTTACGCTGTCAGACTGACTGCAAAGGAAGACCCTCTGATTCTCAGCCTCAGACAGGTGCTTATCTCACCATGAACCATGAGAGTGAGCCTTGCTTGTTACTGTTAGCAGTAACATTGAGCCTGACCATTCGAGTGTCCTTACCAACAACATGACATGATTGCAGCTGCTCCGTTTGCTTGCAACAAGTTTATCGTAATGATTTAAAACGTCAAACTATCAAAAGCATCTGACGTCTGGTGCTTGTTCTCTCAGTTGGAATAAAAAAAAACGTTGTTTCATAAAATTAAAATTCACCTGTTATATGTCCATTTTCAGAGCTAATTTGACTCACTTTGAAAAAAACGACTGATCAGGAACAGTGTGTTATATTTTATGTTGTGGCGTAGACTAAATTTAGAAACAAAAATTCCACAAACAACAATGTCATTTTGGCTAATGTGTAAAACCCAGCCTCCATAGCTCCGATGTACTTAACTGTAGAAACATCCTTCAAAGTTGAAATAGTTCACAGACAGTTGTACTTTATTTGACTGAATTGACATTTTAACTGTTTTAAAACCTTCATCTTATTGTAATAATGTCATAATGTTGTTTTTTTGAACTTTCTAAACTTTATAAACATAATTTCTTAGCCCCCCCAACATTGAAACCTAGATTTGGTCTTCTTTCATCCAATGTGTCTCTCACTCCTGTAGGACTAGGTTGGTTTTTTTTTTTGCAATTCACTCCAGACATCAGGATGCACACACCCAAACTCCAATTGACTTCCATTGTATCTGAGCTCCTTTTCTCTTCAAAACGTTAATATATATCCTACATAAAACTCTATAGATGCATTAAAAGTCATGTGACCATCAGCGACTTCTGCTACTGAGGATTCAGGATTATTTTTCCAATACAACTTAGTTTTTCCATGGTAGGTTTACGTTCTACTCTACATTTTTGTCTGTCTGTCTTATTAGTAGTACTGTCAAGACATTACAGATGCAGGTATGTATGGTTACCGTGGCAATTCCAGCGAGCCACTGGCACAACTAGAGTTTAAACATCACAACGTCAGCAATTCTATCCCAGATGAAGGTTTCAAACTTGGTTAAAAAAGGGACTAAATTAAAAACATTTCAAACAAAGGGGCAGTTTCAGTCACACTAACTCCAGTCAGATATTTGACATTTTTTCTTGGTTGCAGCTTCCTCATCAAGAGGTTCATCAATACAATTTGACGTTCTCTGTGGCTCTTTCCGTTTCAAAAATCAAAGATTACTGAAAATTTTCAATCTAATTTTCTTGGCTTCAGGGTTAACCAATGATCATGAGAAGTCTGCACTAAATAAAGTAAGCTAAGCTTTTAAAGTAAATGAGAAGCAATTAAAATATGTTTTAAAAGATCATTTTGGTAGCCCGGTAACGTTAACAAGGGCCACATTTGGCCCTCGGGCCTTGAGTTTGGCGCTTCGATCATTACAAAATAATTTCTAAATTCCCACTTGAGTTTCTAGCAGAAAGTTGATGGCAGTCTGAGACTGAAGCTGCATCGGCACCCTTCAACATTTCTGTATACATTTTCTATTTAAATTTCTTATGGTCCAAAATGACTAATATTTTTGTTCGGACCACTAACATGAATTTAAGGTCCATTAAGGCTTTCGAGTTCATATTTTTTCAGCTGTAACACTTTGTAATTTGACAATTTTAGGGATGTGTTGAGTCCATACTTCTGAGTTGTACTGGGCGGCTGTGGCTGAGTGGTTAGAGCAGGCGCTCTCCAATGCAAGAGTCGGGGGTTTGACTCCTCCAGCAGTTACATGTCAAAATATCCCTGGGCAAGACACTGAACCCCTCATTGCCTCTGATGTGTGTCCCATCGGTGTATGAATGTGATAAAGCACTGATTATTCTTTGTATAGCTATAGTAGAGTGATGTATGAATGGGTAAATGAGGGCACAGATTGTGTTGTAAAGCACTTTGAGTATCTTGATAAGATAGAAAAGCACTATATACAGTAAGTGCAGTCCATTTACTATAAGTCGATTACAGGAAGGCCACTTTTTTGGCCATCATTTTTCATCAGATCCTAGATATCAACGTTTGTTGAGTGATTTCACATTGTTTGCCTTTCAGGAGCTTTACGTCCAGGACTATGCCACCATTAACTGGCCCGCTCAGAAGAACAATGTGGCAGCATGTGACCTGACTGTACCTCGTAGCAAACTGCTGGAGTTCATCTACAGTAAGCATGCACAACACACCATATGTATGCCCATTGATGTCATGCAGATAACTTTGTGACTTTTGTTTTACTCTGGCAGTGGTGTTGAATGTCTATGAAGGCTACCATAGCACCACCCTGAGAGAAATGGCTCTGAAAACGATGTACGAGCACATCAAGGGTCATGACCGCCTCACCACTTATTTGAACATTGGAGCGGTAAGATAAGCTCATACATCATGACTTAAAAACAAAGAACTGATACTGTGGATTTAATCCTTCTGAAATTAATTATAGATCCCCAAGACCTTGAGCATGTTGGTTCACTGGTATGTGGACGGCCCTTCTTCTCCAGGGTTTCAGGGCCATGTGTCCACTATCCCCGACTACATCTGGTCAGTCTGCTGCTCTTCAGTAACATTTACAAAAGCTTGAGCAGCATCACATGTACATTGATTTTTGTTGATTCTCATAGCTCTTACCTGGCTGCTGTTTGTCTCAGTATGTTTAGATTTAGTTATTTCAAGGAGTTGGTTTACTTATTTTTAGGGGGAACAGTTTTGAACGCCATAAAAAACAGTTTTGGTTTTCAAAAATTTGGAGCTCAAGACGTAGCTGTACTGCTTTCTGGTCACTTGATTGCAACCACTCAGATTTCAGTCAACTTGCAAGAGAAACTTTGATAACTCAAAATTGCAAGAAAATAGACAAATATTCTCCAACAGTTGCAGACAAGTGGAATACAATGCACCACCATGCAGAAGCTTGCAATATCCATTCATCATCCATCGTCTTTACCCGCTTCTTCATGTCCGGGTCGTGGGGGGTCACTGGATCCCATATCCAGTGATCACTGTGTGAGAGGAGGGGGACACCCTGAACAGGTCTCCAGTCCATCACATGGACACAGAGACAAAAGAGACAAACAACCATTCACTCTCTCACTCACACTCAGGGACAATTTGGAGTTACCAATCAGTCTAACTTGCATGTTTTTGGTCTGTGGGAGGAAACCGGAGTACCTGGAGAAAACCCACACATGCACGGAGAGAACATGGAAACTCCACCCAGAAAGGCCCCCGGATGGGATTCGATCAGGCGACTTTCTCGCTGAGAAGTGGCAGCTCTACAAACAGCTCCACCCAATTTATTTATTTCAATATTTCAATGAAAAAATTGCATTATTTTGTGGGAAAGCATCCCAAAATATTCCAAATGAGTTTTAGTTCATAGTACCCAGAGGTAGTACCAGTAAATCATGATGTGCAAATTTTTGGGCAATTCTAATTGTTAGCAAAATATATAAAAACATTGATAAAGTTGACAATTAACGAGTTTTCTTTATTCTAGGATGGGGTTGGATGGCATGAAAATGCAGGTGGGAATTTGCTTTTTGCTGGTACTGTTGCACTCTATATGTTCATGTCAAAATAGACTCCTCAAAAAAACAATGCTTTTTCAAATAAATGTTCAAACTTTGTTTGTAATGTTTCTGTCACACAGTCGACCAACGGATGTCAACTTTGGGAAACAAGTTTCATTATTCAGGCTTTTCTTGAGGTAACATTAAAAATGTTGCTTGCATTTACTTGATAATCTTTGATTATATATATAAAAAAAAGCTTGTTTTTTTTTGTTGTTGTTGTTTACTTGGGGCGGCTGTGGCTGAGTGGTTAGAGCAGTCGTCCTCCAATGCAAGAGTTGGGGGTTTGAATCCACCAGCAGTCACATGCCGAAGTGTCCATGGGCAAGACACTGAACCTCTCATTGCCTCCGATGTGTCCCATCAGTGTATGAATGTGATAAAGCTCTGATTAGTCTCTTTAGAATGATTTGTTCAATTAGCTTTGTAGAGATATGGTAGAGTGCTGTTTGAATGGGTAAATGAGACACAGATTGTGTTGTAAAGCACTTTGAGTATCTTGATTAGATAGAAAGGCGCTATATAAGTACATTCCATTTACCATTTACTTGTTTTTACAGGCTGGAGCTCAGGATGACCCCAAACTATCTGACTGTCTTTGTAAGAGCCATCACTTTCTCACAATCACACAGGTACAGCAAACATGCTTCTTTTCAACAACTGATTTTGTTAACGAAGGTGAACAATTTTGCTTCTGCTAAATATCAAAACTGTCCAACATGAACATCCAGAAATTTAATGCAAATGGTTTCTGATGACAAAACACTTCTTCTACTCATGCAGATAGACGAGAACGCTCCTGATTACGAGAAATACTACAGGCATATGAACAAGGTACAACCAACATTACATCATAAACACTCTGTGACTTTTATTTTTAATAAATGTAATCCTAAATGAGAAAAAAAAACTGAGGTCACAAGTAAATATTAGATTCATTCAAATTCTTCTTCTTTCGGCTTTTCCCTCTTCAGGGGTCGCCACAGTGAGTCATTCTCCATCTCACTCTGTCCTCTGCGTCCTCTTTCCTTACTCCAACTACCTCCATGTCCTCTCTTAACTACATTCATATATCTACTCTTTGTTCTTTCTTTTTCTCTCTTTCCAGGCAGCTGCATTTCTAACATCCTTCTACCAATATGCCCACTGTCCCTCCTCTGGACATGTCAAAACTATTGTCCGTCTTTTGGACATGTCCAAACCATCTCAGTTTGGCCTCTCTAACTTTATCTCCCAGTTGTTCAACCTGTGCTGTACCTCTGATGAGCTCATTCCTAATCTTATCCAGCCTTGTCACTCCTAAGGAGAACCATGACATCTTCATTTCTGACACTTCTAGTTCTTTCTCCTGTCTTTTTCTCCATGACTCTGTCTCCAGACCATACAATATAGCTGGTCTCACCACTGTCTTGTAAACTTTTATTTTGACATTTGCTGACACCCTATTGTCACAAATCACCCCTGAAACTTTTCTCCATCCATTCCATCCTGCATGGACTCTTTTTCACCTCTTTACCACACTCCCTATTTACCTGGACAGTCGACCCTGAGTACTTGAAGTCCTGCACCTTTGTGACCTCTGCTCCTTGTAGCCTCACTGTTCCACCTGTCTCCTTTTCATTCAAACATGTACTCTGTCTTACTATGGCTGGCTTTCATTCCTCTTCTTTCAAGTGCATACCTCCTGCTCTACGTTCTCTTCCACCTGTTCCTTGCTCTCATCGCAAATCACAATGTCATCTGCAAACATCATAGTCTACGGGGATTCCTGCCTGGCCTCATCTGTTAATCTGTACATCACCAGAGCAAACAATAAGGGGCTCAGAGCCCATCCATGATGCAATCTCAAATCCACTTTGAAGCTATCTGACACTCCTACAGCACATCTTACCACTGTCCTGCTGTCCCCATGCATGTCCTGTACCAGTCCAACGTGTCCTGATGTCCTCATGCATGTTCTGTACCAGTCTAATATAATTCTCTGTGAATCCAGATCTCCTCATGCAATACCAGACCTCCCTTGGCACCCTGCCATATGCTTTTCATAAATCCACAAATACACAATAGAGTTCTTTCTGACCCTCTCTGTACTTCTCCATCAGCATTCTCAAAGCAAATATGGCCTCTGTGGTGCTCTTTGTTGGCATGTAACCATACTACTGCTCACAAATAGTCACCTCTCATCAAAATCTTGCTTCCTTAACTCTCTCCCAGATCTTCTCCCTCATCAACTTGATTTACCTGTAGTTGCTACAACTCTGTACATCATCCTTGTCCTTAAAAATGCTCTCCAGAACACTTCCCCTTTATTCCTCAGACATTTTCTCACCCTCAAATATACCATTGAATATTTGAGTTAAAAAAAAAAACCTCACTGCCATCTTTCCTAGACATTTCCAAACCTTTACTGGTATGTGATCAGGTCCTACTGCTTTCCCTTTCTTCATTCTTTTTAGAGCTTTACAAACTTGATCCTCGCTAGTCTTTCCCACTTCTTGTCCCACCGTTTCTATGACCTCGACTCTTCTTTCTCTTTCATTCTCTTAATTCGTTTTCTCAAAATACTCTTACCATCTTCCTGTCATGCTCTCCTCACTTGTTAGAACATTAATATTCCTATCATTCACAAGCCTAATCTGTTGCACATTCTTTCCAGCATAATCCCTCTGTCTTGCCAATCGGTACAAGTCCTTCTCGCCTTCTTTAGTGTCCAACCTCCCATGCAACTTATTATATGCCGTCTGCTTTGCCTTTGCTACCTCCCTCTTTGCTCTACATAGCATATCCTTATAATCCTGTCTCCTCTCTTCAGTTCTATGACTGTCATTTTTTGACTAACCTCTTTCTTTGAATAGCTGCACTTCACTATTCCACCACCAGGTTTCCTTATCTTTTCTCTGTGCAGTTGACATACCAAGTACCTTCTTACCCGTCTATAAATTTAGTGTTGCTGATGTAGCCCAGTCATTTGGAAGCCCTTTCTTACTACCCAGTAGAGCTGTCATTTCCAACCCAGGCCTGTGCCTGGCCCAGCCCATAGTGTGCTGGATGGTTGGGCTGTGTCGGTGTTGGGCTTTTGATTGCATCAGCAGACGTGCGCGACCGATTGACCAAGCTTAATTGGACTCAGTTACTGCATCAGTGGATGTGCACGGCCAAGCTCGGTTGGTTGAAAGAGGTTAAAAAAAGTTCAGATGGACCACTGCCAGCGACCCACCTGAAGCTTTACTGGACTCAGCTGCTGCATCAGCGGACGTGCGTGGCCGACGACCCAATTTGGATTATCAGCTGTGTGCATCCTCCGACCATTAAAAACTTGAATAAGTATAATATTATAATTATAATAATCCACTGACTCTTGTTAATAAACAAGAAATCCTATATCTTCCTTTCTTAGAAATACGTTTTTAAATCATGTCAAACTGGTTTGCTTACAAAAGCAGTAAAAGCTTAATTTAAAAAAAAAACTTTTTGTGGGGGGGTTCGGGCCTGTAATCACAGTTAATTGTTCGGTTTCAGGTCAGGCTCGGAAAAAAATTATACGGGTTCTGGCAGGGACAGGTCAGATTTTATAGGCCTGAATGCAACTCTAACACAAGGCATTTAACAGCTCCTCTATGAATTGCTCACAACATTCTTCCTTCCTCAGCCTCCACCATTTGACCTTCTTCTCTGATTTTACTTCTTTTCTCTTCTTCACAACAACATTCATTCTACACACAACCATTCTCTGCTGTCTGGCCATGCTCTCCCCTACAGACACAACCTTACAGTCCCCAATGTCCCTCAGGTTTCCTCTTCTACACAGAATGTAGTCTACCTGTGTACTCCTGCCTGCACTCTTATAGGTCACTCTATGTTCTTCCCTCTTTTGGAAATAAGTGTTAACTACAGGCTTTTCCATTCTCTTGGCAAACTCCACCTTTAAAATTGTCTCCTTCACCCCAGCAGACCAGATACATGCCTAAATTACTGCAGGTCAGTTCTGCTAAGTCAGTTGATCTTTCTCCCAATCCAAACTACCACTATTTGTGAAAGTGACTCCCAGCTACTTGAACTTCTCCACTTGGAGAAAAAACCCCACCAATGTCCCAAAAGGAGCAATCCACCTTTTTTCTGTTAAGAATGTTGGCCTCAGTACTAAAGAGGTTGACATCATTAGCTGCTTCACACACTCTGTGAACTGCCCCAGTGCATGCTTTAGGTCATGGTTAGAAGATAACAACAGAACCACATCATGTGCAAAAAGCAGAGACGAAAGCTGCAACCTCTTTCAGAACACCATCCAGAGACCCCAGGAAGGCCAGGTAACCAAACTGTTCTTAGGTGTATAAGCACAAACAGCAGTCAGAACATTACCTCATGCACCTTGAAGATGCAGAAAAATTACCATTTTCTTCACTGGGTATGGCTTCATCAAAACAGGGGCTTGTATCTTTACACTAATCAGACATCTCTCCTAAGAAAACCCCTGAGTAAGACTGAATCTAGAACCTCTCCAGGAGTTAGTTTTCGAAGTCCAAGCTGTGTGCGAAGGTGAGACCAACAATATAGGTATTGCTCAACCACACACAAAATGTGACTTATTACCCACCAGTGAAGTGACAGTACACATCCCTGGAACCAGTTTGTGTAGCTGGGAATCAGCATGCTCAGGGCCCCACCCTTGCCTGCCACCCAGCTTGCATAGCACCTGACTTTGACAGATCTTGGCTTCCTGATTAATTTTTAGGCTTGGCTTGCCCAAACTAAAGGAGCCAAGGCTCAACCACCAGGGACCAAGATAACAGGGTTGGAAGAATGAGCAAACTGTTGGGTCCCACTAAGGCAAATGGAAATGGGAAATGGACTGCACTTATATAGCACTTTTCTATCTTATGAAGATACTCAAAGTACTTTACACTATAATCTGTGCCCTCATTTACCCATTCATACAGCACTCTACTATTTCTGTACAAAGAATAATCAGTGCTTTATCACATTTATACACCAATGGGACACACATTGGAGGCTATGAAAGGTTCAGTGTCTTGCCCAGGGACACTTTGGCATGTGACTGGCATTCAGTGTCCTGTCCAGGGACACTTCGGCATGTGACTGCTGGTGGAATTGAACTCCCAACATTTTTATCAAAGGACGACTGCTCTAACCACTCACACACTGCCACCCAAGGCCAGAATACAACCAGCGATTTAGAGCAGACTGGAGTCCTTGAGTCTTATATCCTCACCTGTAGCAAGTCAGCTCTCTGCTGCAGTAAATGGCCCCTGAGACAGTTGAAGCTAAAGCTGCTGATGCCAGTCATAGAGACAGTGCAAATGACACGAGGTATTGTAAAGAGGTCAATATCTGAATCCAGATGACAATCACATATTTAATGGGATTTTACAAACCCTGGTGTACATTACAACAATCTGTCCTTGGTGTGGTTTGTCTTGGACATACAGAACCTTCACAATGTGTATGACTATCCTCATGTACCAGTTAGTTCCAGGATCAGACCACTGTGAAATTTGTACACCCCTCGTACCAGGGAGGTGATATGACCACACAACCTCATTCAAACCAACAATGTGACTTCTATCAAACTCTATCAAAATCTGGTAACAATGTGTAAAATATCTGTAAAGCATCCATGTCTGATGACCTTCTCTCACTGTTTTGACTGACTGTCCGAGGCTTTGGCAACTACTTGTCTGCATTTATAGCTTATGAATTTCATGTTGTGTGCATTAGGGAGGCTTTCCTTTTACAAATCGTCACTTTAACTGGATTGTGTCAGACTGCACAGCAGAAGGTCTGAAGTCACTGATGCAGCTGGAGAAGCTCTGTCCCTTCATCAGACAGCGTGTCAGCTCTGAACGTCTGTTTGATGCTGTCAATGTGGTAAGTTAAAGAAAATATATTGATATCACCTGTGCAGATTCCAGTGGAACTCAGAAAGAAATCATTGGTCATTCATTACTGTAAACCTTTTGAAATCAATCTGATCCAAAATGGTTGCCATGGCTAATTGATCATCCATCCATCCGTCCATCCATCCATCCATCCATCCATTCATCCATCCATGATCTTCTGCGTGTTCCGAAGTTGGGTCATGGGCGGCAGTAGCTTGAGCAGAGAGGCTCAGACATCTCTTTCCATAGCCATCTCATCTAGCTCTTTTGGGAGGACTCCAAGGTATACCCAAGTCAACCAAGAGACATAGTCTCTCCAACGTGTCCTGGGTCTTCCCAGTCAAGGGAAGTTAAAAATCTTTTCATGGACTTTACAAGTCCCTGATTGAGTCCATTTTAACTTTACCATACCATACCATACCAACTTTATTTATAGAGCACTTTATGCACCCAACAGGACCAAAGTGCTTTACACAATTATATAATACAATACAATGATAAAATGGAAGGGTAAAATTTAAAACAGGAATAGAATAATAAAATAAAATACAAACACAATAAAACAAGGTAAAACATCTCAGATTGTGCTAAAAGGCCAAAGAAAAAAGATGAGTTTTAAGAAGGGACTTAAAAACCTCAATTGAAGAGGCCTGTCTTATGTTCAATGGAAGGTCATTCCAGAGCCTGGGAGCTATCACAGAAAAAGCTCGGTCCCCTCTAAGCTTACGCTTTGTCTTCGGGACCTTCAGAAACAACTGGTCAGCTGACCTGAGTGAACGAGAGGGTGTGTAAGAATGTAGCAGCTCAGACAGGTATGGAGGGGCATGGCCATTTAAAGCTTTAAAAACAAATAAAAGTATTTTAAAATGAATCCGGTAATGCACCGGCAACCAATGTAAAGAGGCCAAAACAGGAGAAATACTGTCAAATTTCCGTGTACCTGTTAAAAGTCGTGCAGCTGCATTCTGAACCCTCTGAAGCTGGGAAATACATGAATCACTAATACCTATGTAAAGTGCATTGCAGTAATCTAGCCGTGTGGTCACAAATGCATGGATTGCTGTTTCAAAATGCTGTCTGGGAAGAATTGGTTTTACTTTAGCCAGCTGCCTCAAATGAAAAAAGCCTGACTTTACAACTGTTTTAATTTGAGACTCCATCCTAAGACCAGCATCCATCTTGACCCCTAAATTTGTAACAACTGGCCTGACATACTGAGCCAAAGAGCAATCAACAGGCAGAGAGTCTTCATTCGAGCTGCCAAAAATCACTACCTCTGTCTTGTCTTCATTTAATTTCAAGAAATTTTGGGCCATCCATGCCTTCAAATCCTCCAAACATAGAAACAGAGACCGAAGAGAAGTGGAATCTGCTTTCTTTAAAGGTAAATAAATCTGTGTGTCATCAGCATAACAATGAAAAGCAATCCCGTATTTCCTAAAAACAGAGCCAAGAGGAAGGAGATACAGTAAGAACAAAAGAGGACCCAAGACTGAGCCCTGCGGAACACCACATGACAGAGGAGCAGAGGATGATCTATTGCCATCAAGACAGACACAAAAAGTGCGTTTTGTCAAATAAGACTTAAACCAGTCTAGAGCTGTTTGACCAAGGCCCACATATTGTTCCAGACGAGCAATTAAAATCCTGTGATCAACTGTGTCAAAAGCAGCTGATAAATCCAACAACACCAAAACAACACAGTCACCAGAATCAGTTGCCCAAAATATATCGTTAAAAACTTTTAAGAGAGCTGACTCTGTGCTATGAAGTGATCTAAAACCAGATTGGAAAATCTCTAAAATATTATGTTCAATGAGATAGGACATTAGTTGCTTATAAACTACCTTCTCAAGAATTTTCGAGATGAAAGGCAATTTTGAAATTGGTCTGTAGTTCGCTAGGACAGCAGGATCCAAATTTGATTTCTTAATTAGAGGCTGGACAACTGCATGTTTCAGATTTTCAGGAACAACACCTGAGGACAAGCTACTATTAACAAGAGCAAGGATCGACAGACCTATAGTATGAAAAACCTCATTGAACAGTCGAGGTGGAATAGCATCATCTGGAGAACCAGTTGGCTTCAAGTGACTAACGACCTCCTGCAGGGATTGCAAAGTCACACATTCAAAGCTATTAAAAACAGCAGGGCAAGACACAGTATCAATAGGGTCATACACAATGGGTATGATCTGTGCCCTAATAGAAGTGACTTTCTCAAGAAAAAAGTTTAAAAAGCTTTCACAAACAGCAGGGGAAGTCTCCACAAAAGCACCATGTGGGGCATTTAGAACAGAGTTAATAGTTTTAAATAAAATAGCTGGATTGCAACTGTTTGATACAATTATATTTGTCAACTTTTAATATTTCATTCTGGTTCATCCTCATTAATGTAAAACAGAAAGCTAAATTACACAGAATAATTAAACACTCAAGTGCAATAACTGGCTCACCTCAGTGCCCCATCAGATTTTTACAGCCGCTCAGTCATCAAGAATGCCACCGCGATCCCCAAGGACCCCTCACAGCCACAACACAACTGCTTCCAGATGATTCCATCAAACAGGCGTTACTGAGTCCCACTGGCCAGAAACAATATTTATAAGAAATCATTTGAACCATCTGCAATAATGTTCTTCAATGACCTTTGCCTACACAAAAACGGTTACGCCACACATGAAATTTTAACAAATCATGAAAGTTTATTTTTATTTTGGTATTCAAAGTGGCGAGCTAGTTTTCTTTAACATTGGATGGGACTTGCAAACACAAAGAATAGCAGTAGCGGTTAGCTGTGGCACATCTGGTGCAGACTAGAGAATTACAACATTGCTGCATAAAAAACAAATAAATGCTAAATTGACAGTGTGAAGGTTTGTAAAATTAATGTTTGCATGAATTGCTATTTGAGATTAGCTGTGTTCTTGGTCCCATTTGGCTCGGCAGTTATCTCGTCAAACTGGTCGGAGTTTAAGTCTGGTTGGCCCATTAACATAGCAACACATTCCTACAGCTGTTCACTTGTGATCTTTGCTACAAAATTAAAAACAGCAGCACAAACACAAGGACTAATCTCAGTTCCATTTCAGTTCAGTCACATGTCTGTTGTTGTTCTTCAGATGCTGAGCATGAGAAACAAAGATGGCGGATTCGCCACACATGAAATTACAAGAGGAGGAGAATTCCTGGAATGGCTCAACCCTTGTGAGATATTTGGTAAGTCTCTTGAAACCTTTCAAACTTTATTTTAAACCCTTCAGAATGAAGTTTAGTCAGTCTAAACATAGTTATATAAGAAACCAGAGTGTGCACTGCCTATCCCGCCCATTGTTTACATTTGTGACATCATGGAGAAGCTAAGATGGCGTCCAAAACAAGCAACTGCTCACAGCCAAGTAATTTTTTTAATAAACAGCAAGCCCAACTGGATCTGTGCCACAAATTATTTTTGTATATTTTTACAACAACAGTACAATTCATAGTTAATGTTAATTTCATACAAGAAACCAGATAAACCAGAGAATAAAATCAAGGTCAAGGTTTCTTTACTGTCATTCTCATCACATGCGGTACATGTGATGAAACGGAATTGTGTACACAGGGTTCCAGTTACATCCAACAAAATTATAAATTGTAAAGGAAAACCAGTAATAAGATCTAAAATATGAACTAAGAAATATGCTAAACCAAGAATGTGCCAAGCACTGATAGTACAAAAACCAAACACCGAACAACAGCAGCACGAACATGAGACTATGTGAGCAGATGAGTACGAACAAACACAGCAGCATGAAATAAATCAGCAGCATGAAATAAATCAGCAGCATGGTAGTCAGCAGCACATATCAACAATCAAGTGGCATTACAAGATCTCATCCTTGGCTAACATTTCACCTCATATCTACCAAAACTTTGGCTCCATATGTCTACTCATTCCTTTTAAAACATATATTAGAAGGGGGGGGGGGGGGCTCCTTTACCTTCAACATTCAGGTCATTCTTAGAGTTATTTCTACGCAGACACGATGGTGGACTGCTTGTTTTCCTTCACAATTCATCTTCAATGTCCATCTGCTAACACCTTTGATTCATGTTTTCATCACGGGAGAAGACACAGAAATGGTGCGGATACATGCAGGGGTCACCCCCCCCTTCATGAATTGGACCGAACCATTATTTGTCTTCCATCCCTTAAGCTGTTTGTTTGTTTGTATGAATCAACTGGGACAATGGAGTTGATTCTGCCTCTACAGCATACTTACTGCTAGACTCTGAATAGAAATGGTTGGATCACATTCACATTGAGATAAATAAGATCAAATTTGCCGACTTGTGAAAGGAGACACATTTTCCCTTTTCTCTTCTGTTGCTACATCTGTAGCACACTTTTCATTCAACCTATATTTATACTGGCTAGCTACATTGAGCCACGGGGACTCATTCCTCATTTACAAAAGGGACCTGTAACACACACACACACACACACACACACACATACAGCTTTCTGGCATTTTTACACACATTCTATAGTTCAGGGGTTCACAAAATCTTTGGTTCAGGGAACCCCTCATAACCCTCATGTTTATTTATTAATTGTATTCAATTTGTCTCTTTAATACAATGGAAATATTTGTGTAGCATAAATACTTGAGACCTGTTCTTTAATAGTGTTAATACAATTTTTATCATTTTAAACATGGGGTATTTTTCATTCAAGATACACTCAATTAACAAAATTTTTAATTTCAACTTCCAAAAATTACAGTTTTGAGAAAATTAACAGCACCAAAAAACACTTTAAAAAATGTTACCTATTCACATAATGAACATAAATATATTGCCACTTCTTTAAATTATTACAGAAAAGTCGTGATTTCCTGAAAGGATGTGATTTCCTGCATTTTGGTATATTGAATGGTTTGTTAAACATCTACATGCTTGTAAAATAATAATAAATTTATTTATTTATTTATTTTGGGGGGGACCCCCAAGCACCGGCTTGTAGACCCCTGGGGTTCCGGGGACCCCAGTTTGAGAACCACTGCTATAGCTTATATGCATTCTAATATCATAATATTATATTAAGAGCATTTTATTATGTTTTTTACATTTTTATTTTCTTAGTCAACCCAATGCGGGTGCAGACGTTTGACAGTTTTTATAATGGTTCCTGTTGCCTCAGTGCATCACAAGTTCACGTGATCTGTGCCAACTGTAGTTGTTTTGTATTACTATGCTCCTAAATCTTTTTAGTAACCTGAAATTAAATTCAAATCTTGCTCATTTCTGTGCAGAAAAGCTCACTTTAAATTCAACATAAAACCAAAGAAATCAGTCAAACAAACGTGATTCTTTGCTCATGATATTCACTTTTACCCTGTTAATGTACTGCAGATAATGACTTCTGGTCAAATCCTTGTGTGAAAATAGTACATTTGTTTATTACTAGCACTGTTTTCTGTCTTCAACAGATAACGTCATGATAGACCATACATTCGTGGAGTGTACCTCATCAGTGATGCAGGCTTTGAAGCTCTTCCAGAAGGCCTATCCTGATCACCGCACCCAAGAAATAGGGTATACAACGAGAACAGGACAGTGAAAAAGTCTTCATTCAGATTCATCGCTCATTTCTTTATATTTTCTTTCCAAACACCCAGACTGACTTGTAATATTTTAAAATGGAATTAAGATTTACTCTGGCTTTTGGCTAGGGTTGCTATACATTTATCACCATTAAGCACCTACTTCTTTAGTTTGTCCTTGTTCCACAACATGCGATGCAGTGCTTGTCAATCCACTTTAAGTTCAAGCCAGTACAGCTTCATTTCTTTGTTTTTTGCCTTTTATGCACAAAGGATGCACAAGGTTAGCAGAAAGAGGCTTTGAACCCTGTTTGGATTTGTGACTTTTAGGCTGTTTCTTACAAGCCTGTCAAAATGATACAATTTGTTTCAGTCTCTGTGAAAATACCAAAGTTAACATGATGTAAGCAGTTTCACAAACAAAAAACATTTCTTCGAAAATGGTCATGTCCATGAACATGTCAAGAGTTTTAAAAACGAGCAAAAAAAATTTAAATTAAAAGAATATTGGTCGTTTTTAATAAATATAAGAAAGTTTGGTTGTTTGTAAGAAAGATAAATAATTGTGAGTTGGATAAAGAAGCAGACAGCATACTTGCTGCAAGTTCAAATGCTGACACAAAAATGCTAGATGAATGTGGCCTAGCTTTCTATGAACATTAAAAAAAATTATCTGCCCAACATTTTTTTATTTACATATAATATTTCTGAGTTTTACTTGCAGATTTAAAAAAAAAATCCATTTCTTCTTCAGATCCACTCTGAGAGAAGGTCTGGAGTTCTGCAGGAGGGTGCAGAGACCTGATGGATCCTGGGAAGGGTGAGCCTGGACTTGGTGTTTTACCACCTGATAGCTAACTAGCAGGTCTCACTCCGTCTGGTTCTGCTCGTCCTCAGGTCCTGGGGAGTGTGTTTCACGTATGGAACCTGGTTTGGCCTCGAAGCCTTCGCCTGCATGGATCACACTTATGAGAACGAGTAAGACGACCAAAGAACGTGTTCAAGAACACTTGATTCTCCTGAATAAATCAGGACTTTACCTGCAGAGCAGACTGAGTCTGAATCTTCCTCTGTAACCAGGGAGGTGCCTAACGAGGTGCAGAAGGCTTGTCGGTTCCTGTTGGACCGGCAGATGTCAGACGGAGGCTGGGGGGAGGACTTTGAGTCGTGTGAGCTGCGGCGCTACGTCCAGAGCAGCACTGCTCAGATCCACAACACCTGCTGGGCTTTGCTAGGACTCATGGCTGTCAGGTGAAGCTTTTACCGACACGTACAAGGAGTGTTTTGATTAAGATTCTTAATGATTATGAAACAAATTTATTAAAACTGAAATATCTTTTGTTTATAAACAGACATCCTGACCAGCTGGCCATTGAGAGAGGAGTTCAGTTTCTGATCGAAAAGCAGCTGCTCAATGGAGACTGGCCAAAGGTGAGTTAGCAGCTTACATGTCCTTTCTCTGATTGAATTTGTCTTAATTGAAGATAAGTGAATAAAAAACAAAGTCCAAAAAGTTAAAAGTGTAAATACCTATGGGACAAGACAGAGTTAAAATATTAAGGAAAATCTGGCTGCTTGAAAGGAAAATATAAAGAAATAAAGAATGACTAGATATCCCTATGAAGTGTTGTAATTTATGGATATTTTTCTGACTTTCTAGGGATACAGTGAAGGTTTATTCTGCAAGACTTGTGTCCTCACCTACAGTACGTACAAAAACGCCTTTCCGATCTGGACCCTCGGACGCTTCTTGAGGCTCTACCCAAGCAGTCCATTGGCTGGAATACTGAAGCCATGACAAGTGGATTAGATCTGCCGCCTCTCAGATTTTACATGACCTGTGTAGCGTAGGCCTGTCTCAATTAACAATAAATCAATTAATTGCATGATGAATGAAAATTATCAGCCTCATTTTCATTTTCCGGCTTTATCGTTTCTTCGTGTCTCTCTCTTTCTACTGATGACACGGCTCAACTCCGGTGCTCTTCACTGACCCCTCCCTTTCTCTTTTCTCTTTAAAATGCATTCTATCCGTCCAAAATCGCGTTTTTTTTTTTGGATCGTTAAAAGCAGCTAAGCTACAAGCTATGCTACAAGCTAAGCTAACAAGCCGACCTCGGGAATAAACCTCCGTCTTGTCGAGCTCCAAAATTCATGGTTGAAAACCCGTGCCTTCGTGTAAAAAGTTGTTTTTCTCTGCAAAAAGAAGCTGAGAACGTGTTTACTGGTTTTTTTATCAAAAGCTTTGTGTGAAAAATGCTATGCTAAAGAGCTCAAATCACCGAGCGTCCGCCATGTCACCATGTCAGCCCATATCATGTCAAGGACTCCCTCCCATTTTTTAAGAGGGACATGCTGCTCAACTATCCATCCTTTGGTTCAAACGGTCTTATATTGCCATCAGGTGGTCAAAAAAGGTACTACACTCCAAACAAACCAACATTTTTTTCTAAAATTTGACAATTATTGTTAAATTTCAAACAATAATATCGTTTATCGCAATATTTTCTGAGACAGCCAAATTTGTTATCGTGACAGGCCTAGTGTAGCATCCAACCAACGTCCCTCAAAAAGACAAAGCGTCCTCAAGAGACTGTGTCTCTTACCCCTCCCCCTGTGCTAATCAGGACAAGTACTGGCATTCTGTTCTGAAACAAGAACTGTCTTTTCACCCCTCTCTGTGTGCTAATCTACAAATCTGGGAGTCAGCATACCCTGACCGCCCGTAAAACACTGACTGCATGGTAATTAATGCTCTGTGCTTATTATCCTCTTCTTGGATCAGACAAAGTGACTCTTCAAAATTTATAACATTTGTGCTAATCAACTGTCTTTCCTGGAAACACAGCTATTTAGTCGCTGACAAGAAGTCAGTAGTTGAAGTAAAACATCTTCTTTCTAATGAGAAAACAACTAAGTGCCAGCTTAGTTATTTTAGACATTTATAATTAGTTTATGAATCCAAGATAAAGTTTACCCAAGTTCTAAACTTTAGTCCAAATTGAATACTTCTCAAAGTCTTCAGACTTTTTACATCATTCACTTTCTGAAATAATACCATTGGTTATTCATTCATATTTCATATTTGCCATAATTTCACACTGTTGTTTATTGCTCACAAGCTGAAAATAAACTTTACAAAATTGCATATGTAAATGACCAGATTCTTGTGTCTTTGTTTGAGCGAGTGGAACACAATATTGTTAAAGAACGCACATATTTCTTTTGATTGAGGTCGGTCAACATTTATTACATAACTTTGAATGGTTAGTGTAAACACCTGTACAAGGTGCCCAGACCCCAAGCATTTACTCCTACACCTGCAGAGTTTCTGATTTAAAGGATTTACAACTCCAATTCCAAAAACATTCAGATGTGTAAAATTTTAATAAAAATAAGGTGGAACTATTTGTACTAGATCTCTACAAAGCTAGAATACAGCTCTATAAAGCTAGTTACAAAAGGTAGTATTTGTACTACCTTACAAACCCAAAATTTATTTACATTGGTAAAAATTAAACACATTAAAAGGTCGAAAGTAATTTTTTTTTTTCTTTGTGACAAATTTAAGAATATTTTAAACTTTATGGCAGCAACGCATCTCAATAAAGTTGAGCCAATGGCAACAAAAGGCTCTAAAACTGATACAAGTAGGAAACAGCTGGAGGAGAATTTGTAAATAATTAGGTTTACTGGCAACAGGTCAATTAGGTCGTTTTCACACCAGATAGTCCGGTAGACTCTGTTCAGTTCGGGACCAATATTCATGAGCGTTTGTTTACATTTGAGCTGGTGCGTTTGCATTCACACTGCACTGTGCAGTCGAGTCAACCTGTTGAAACAACCTGTTCCCCCGCTCGCCTGTGGGGGCGCTGCACCAAGAACTACTGAAAGAAACATAAAAACCTCTGAAGACACGTCTTCTTCTTTTGTAAATTAAAAAAAAATAATAACAGAATGGCATCAAATTTTAGCAGTTTTAGGAGTTATATTTTGTCATTTTTCAAAAATGGACTCAGCATGGGCAGAAGATGAGACAGAAGACCATGGAGAATATTGTTTTTCACACAAGGCAGCTGACGGCTCCATATAAGGTCAGAGAAATGCGTGTTTGTTTGTCCTGCGGAGCGGGGCCCGGTCTGTTTACGTTCCCACTGCACTCGAACTGCGCTGGAGTTCAGCTGCCTTGTGTGAAAAACAATATTCTCCATGGTCTTCTGTCTCATCTTCTGCTCATGCTGAGTCCATTTTTGAAAAATGACAAAATATAACTCCTAAAACTGCTAAAACTTGATGCCACTTCGTTTTTATTTTTATTTACAGAAGAAGAAGAAGACGTGTCTTCAGAGGTTTTTGTGTCGTTTCTTTCAGTAGTTCTTGGTGCAGCGCCCCTACAGGCGAGCGGGGGAACAGGTTGGTTCAACAGGTTGACTCGACTGCACAGTGCAGTGTGAATGCAAACGCACCAGCTCAAATGTAAACAAAAGCTCATGAATATTGGTCCCGAACTGAGTCTACCGGACTATCTGGTGTGAAAACGACCTAAAGCGGACTAAACAGGGCTGGTGTGAATGCACCCTGAGAGCTGTGTATGAAAAGAGCATTATATATAGAGGCTGAATCTTCCAGAAGTAAAGATGGGCAAAGGTTCATCAGTCTGAATATGCTGAGTCTAGAAATAGTGGAACATTTTCAGAATAATGTTACCCTAAGGAATTTCCCCATCATGTACAGATAATTGTCTGTAAACACAGTTTATTGGTCCATCCACAAATGCTGCTTAAAGCTCTATCAGGCAAAGCAGAAGCCACATGTGAACATCATCCAGAACTACTGCCGTCTTCTCTGAACCAAAGCTCATTTCATATGGACTGAGGTGAAGTGGAAAACTGTTCTGTGGTCAGACAGATCCAAATCTGAAATTTATTTTAGAAACCACAAAGGCAGCACCCTCCATTTGAAAGTGGAGTTGGACCATTGGGCGGCTGTGGCTGAGTGGTTAGAGCAGTCATCCTCCAATGCAAGAGTTGGGGGTTCGAATCCACCAGCAGCCACATGCAGAAGTGTCCCTGGGCAAGACACTGAACCTCTCATTGCCTCTGATGTGTGTCCCATTGGTGTGTGAATGTGAAAAAGCACTGATTAGTCTCTTTAGAATGATTTGTTCAATTAGCTTTGTAGAGATATGGTAGAGTGCTGTATGAATGGGTAAATGAGGCACAGATTGTGTTGTAAAGAGCTTTGAGTATCTGGATAAGATAGAAAAGCACTATATAAGTGCAGTCCATTTACCATTTACCATCCAGCCTATAATCCTTGTACAATTCAAAATAATGCCTTTCTGATGGTATAGGGGTGCATATTAGTTCCTCTGGCATGGGTAATTTACACATCTGGAAAGGATCCATAAGTAAAGATAACTATGTGCATGTTTTAACACAGCAAACTCCCATCCCACCAGTGAGGTGACATTCCACGTCCCCATAGCTAGTCTATGCCGCCCGGCTGTTCATGGCCAGGAAACCTCCCTCACCTGCCACCCAGCATGCATTGCACCTGACCTTGATGGTCCTCACAGCTGGTGGGCCCATGTGGAGGTGGCATCCTGTCTTTCTTTTGGGCTTTGCCAGGTCGAACCCCAGAAGCCAAGACTTGACCAGCAGGCACTTGATGGTGAGTTCCCCACCCAGACCTGGCTCCAGGGAGGTTCCCCACTTTTCCCTCTGCGGGTGAAGTTTCCTGATAAAACTTTTTAATTTGCCAAGAGTTTCTGAGCTTCTTTCATAATATCTCAAACTACAACCCCAAATCTCAAATGAGTTGAAAAGGATGTTCTGTGGATGCATTCTCATCTACCTGCCAGCTGTGCTCGAGTGCCTGACCACTGAGATCCTGGAACTAGCAGGAAACACGTCTCATGACAGCGGAAGGACAGGATTGTCCCTCTGCACCTACAGTTGGCTGTCCGCAGTGACGAGGAGCTCTGCAGACTGCTGGGAGGAGTGGCCATCACTCTGGGAGGAGTTCTGCCCGGCATTCGGGCGATCCTACAACCCGGAGGACCAAGAGGCCAGCCGAGTCTGGGTGGACAGATCAGACGGCATCTGCAGCCACTTTCTTAGGATCCACTGTGGGATGGACCTTTACAAGAGATCCTTCCTGCCTACAGCCATCAGTATCTATAGCATAATTTAATGAAATGAGGATAACAAGTTACTACAACAAATAATTTCCCTCTGGGATTAATAAAGTATATTTGAATTTGAATAAGGGTTTACGTGATGTGCAAATTATTGCCTTTTTTTTTTATTTACATTCGTTTTTATCCCAACTTTATCAGTTATAGATCAAATACATCAGCTTTATTTCCTGAGTTAAATCCATCAGATTTTTATGTGTTTCTCTAAAATACTAAATAATAATAACTCTCCAGCATGTCACCTGCCAAAAGGCAAACATAATTATACTGTATTTAATGTTCTGCTTTATAGTCTGAAATTAATAACATCATTAAAGTGTAAATCAGAATATCAATATAGTCATAATTTGACAAACAAAAATTGTATCTGTTTTTCTTTTTTATCTGAATATTCATCTGAATATATGTATTTTTTTTCTATTATATAATAAAATGCAACAACAACAAAAGATTTGTGAAAGGTTTTTACTGAGGAGTCTGTTGTCTCAGCAGATCTTCATGTTATCTGGGTTCTAAACTCCAAAACACTTAAAGATTTTCTTTGTGGATCGTTACAATCTCCTTGTTTATCGTTTTGTCCTGTGTTTATCAGAAACTTCTGATTGGACGGCCTCACCAAAGGCCCTCCAATTGTTCCTTGGAGCAGATTGTTGTTGAACAGCTGCTCTCTGTTTGGGGACCTTTCAGGGAGAATTGCAAGGGCCTGTGGGAAATGTAGTTTTATTTGTGTTGAACAAAGTTCCCAGCAGCCAAGTCAGGACTCTATATAAAGAACAGAAGCTGAGATGGACAAAGGAGGTAGAACTTCATTTGGAAGAACTCAACTCTGAATTTATCACACACATCAATGACTAAAGAAACGTAAGTGTGTTCTCTTTTGTTTTATAATTTAATCTTCAATAGCTTTAAAAATGAATAATAAAACAAATTAAAGCAACTCTAAATCACTTTTATTATATTGTGAAAATAAATAAATAAAATTGCATTTAACAAATTATAAAGATGCTTTTCAAACAAGTTTTTCTAGAAAATTAAGAGTTTTTATCATATTTAACGCAAATATATTTTAACAGGTGTTGGAAATGACCAGATTTTAAGGAATTGTAAAGAGAGAATTAAGAGAGAATTAATTTCTAATTAATTAATTAATTACATTTCCTTAAAATCTGGTCATTTCCAACACCTGTTAAAATATATTTGCATTAAATATGATACAAACTCTTAATTTTCTAGAAAAACTTGTTTGAAAAGCATCTTTATAGTTAATGAAAAAAAATTAAAAGAGAACAAAAAAAACTTGCCTCATAAAAAAAAGACTTATGTAAGCTTGTTAAAGAAATAAAGAGTTTTGGTATTTGGAGGACTTTTAAGTCATAATTAAAACCGTTTCAATAGTTATGTGCCACAAAGTTTTAAAATTGCTGTAATTAAACCTTCACTTAAGAAACCTGATCTTGATTCAAGAATTTTGGCTGATCGTAGATTCATTCTCTTGTTCATTAAAAAAATTATGAGTATTTACAAATGTGTATTGCAACTGTTGCAAATCAATTGATCCCAATATTTCGGTACAGAGACTTGAACATGATATTGAGATTTCAGGAATGGCTCCCAACAGGCACGTCATCGTTATGCTGATAATACTTAGTGATTCTCATCTATGAAAGCTGATAAGTTCAGTTACTTAGATTACAAGCTTGTTTAAGAGACTTAAAATCTTCATTCAATCTTCATTTTCTCTTGTTAAACTCAGACAAGTCAGTGGTTGTGGTTATTGGACCTGAGCATCTTATGAACAAAACTTTCTAACCTTTTACTTCCTCTGGATGACATTAATGTGGCCTCCAGTCCTAATGTACGGTATGTTTTTTTAATCAGGACTTAAAATTTACCCAACTTCCAGTTTCTGTCTGTGAGGCTGACTCTGTCTACTCTTAAAGCCAGGCTGAAGTCATTTCTTTTTGATAAATTCTATAGTTGGGGTTGGCTTTGATTTAATTCATACCGTGTTTTCTTTGTCTGTCTCCCTATAGAAACTAAATTGCCACTCTGTGTTTGTGTCTATTTCCTGTTCTCTCTCTCTTCCTGTTAAAAGGGAGTTTTTCTGTTCCACCACCGCCAATGGGCTGCTCAGGATTGGGGGAATGCCACAGAGTGGATATTTGAAGCAAACAGCTTGCTTCCTTAGATAAACTTCACTAATTGGCATTTTGTATAGTGCTTTTTTATTATTTGGGCTATACAAATAAACTGAATTGAGTTTAATTGAAATAACTAATGTAGTATAAAGATACCCCATTTTTATGACCCATGCCCACACTCATCTTTCCAGCTGTCATTTTGCTGAGCAAAAATAAGTTTTGTGACCTAGAGATTGGTTTTCTGATGACAAAAAGGATTCAAAGACACAGAGGTAAAAAAGGTGAGTGCTCTTTATTCACAGGTGATAGAACAAAGTAGTGGGTCATCAATCTGTGGAGGATGGAATAGGATGAATCTCGAACAACAATTAATTTTAGAAAAATGCTTGGACAGAAAAGCTGGCTTTTACAGTGAATGTGAATCTCTTAGGTAAAGGCGGAGAGGATTCCAGACGCAGGTGAGAGAACCAGTGGAGTGTGTCAGCCGTTTTACAGGCAGAGTGGATGGTTGGAGAGTGGCAGGTGGGACCAGAAATTCCAGGATCACATGTAAGAACTCAAAAGCCAAATGAACCAAATGCTCCAATGATGGCTTCTGAAGAGAAAGTTACTACAGTAGTAGAGGAGCTCATCGACTGCAGCTGTGTAGGAGCTGCTCTACCTGTCACTCATGAGAGTGTGAGAGATCGTTTTTTTTTATATACATCTCTCCTTGGGTTTTCTTCCCTTTTTCTTATCTAAGCAATGGGGCAGCGGATCTTAGAAGCTGCAGCCCCCTGTACACTTCTGTCCATCTTTAGGATGGCTGTACGGAAAGTACTTTTGTTGTACTTCACTGTGCAAGGATAATAAAAGCATTCCAATTCTGATATTCCTGTAGGATGCTTGCCTATTTTATATAAAGTGTAATTGAGACCCGAGTGTCCCATTCTGAATCGAGTGATGACATTTTCTACTTTCCTATTCCATCTTTTCCTTCCCAACCAAACATGTTTTTGTATGCTGTATAAAGGTCTTCTGGCTTCCTGTAAATCCCAAAGCTCTTGCCATACTGTTTACAAATATTTCCTGATGATTCGTTTAATTTCAGATTTGCTAAGAGGGACTTTTATTTCTATAGACTTTCTATTGATTACTTGTTTAACCAGCATGTCTCATTTCATTTCTCCCCACATTGAAGAAATTGTATTTTTGTGCCTTTAGTTTCTGTTCAATACATTGTAAGAAAAAATTTCATTGATGATATCTTTCCAGATGGATTTGCCTGTTGCAATACTCTTGAGTGTTGAAATATCAGATGTGATAATGTTTCTTATTTCATTCCCCTCTAGCTTTTGCAGAGCCAACAATATTGTTAATAATTCTGTTGAGTAAACCAGCAACGGCTTCTGAAGAGAAGGTTGCTTAAGTAGTAGAGAGGAGCTCATCAGCTCATCTGCTGCAGGATCTGCTCCACCTGTCACTCAGGAGCTGTTTGGAATATGGATAATGCCACAAACGAATCGCAAAACACCAGAATCCTCACACCAGCAACTGTTTGGTGTAAAACACCATTCCGGTGTGACTGAATCCCTGGTATTGTTCAGAATTTGTTGTTTTTCTGAGGCTCCAAACACTCAGAATATATAATTAGGAAGAACAACGTGTAGTGACTTTTTTTTAAGACTCATTAAACAAAAAGCATGAATTATGCAGATTAAATATGTTTTCAGTTATAAAAATTATTTTAAATTGTGCTGAAAATTAAATGTTGATAATTTGAATATTCTTTATCTAATCTAAAAATGTGTCAAAAGGTTTAAAATATTTTATCACTCATTGTGATTCCAGCAGACGGTCTTGTGAGGCAAATTACAAAACCTAACCTCTTTTGAAGACAAAACTATAAGCTCTGTTTGTGCAGATGCTCAAGCTTCTGACCTTGTCAGAAATTAGGAGTTGACAGGTCATTTTTGGTTTTAGTTGTTCACTAAGTTGGTCTTCAATGCCATTGTCTCCCCTCAACATATATTGTTTTTACCTTAATTTAAAGCATACATTTTGGCATCAGTAAGGACAATAAGAAGTATAAAGAACATGCAACTAAGACCAAATTAGAAATGTTTGTGTTATCTTTCTCTAGAAAGTCTGTGCGGGGGCAAGGTGGACCCTATAAAACAGAACCGGTCACAGACCTGAGTCACTGGAGGTTGATCTCTGTGGAAGACCGACACAGCTGGGAATATGTGGAGGACCTCGACAGAGAGCAGACCATGCTGGAAGCTTATTCTCTGGGATTGGACACTGTATGTTTCAATTATTTTTCTGTTTATTAAAAAAAAAATAATAACATTTGCTTTATGAAAGGTATGAAACTTAAATTTTTGGTACATTTGAGGTCAGAATAAATATGGAAAACATTTAGGTTTTAAGTGTCCATTTCCACATTTCATCTTCTAAGGTAAAAACTTCTTAATATCCATTTTTCAAACATTCAGTGCGTTTTCTATGTGCTGTTTCAGAAAAACAGGACTAAGATCACAAAAATTATGCCAAATTGAAACTACGTTGGGCAGCACGGTGGCGCAACTGGTAGAGCTGCTGCCTCTCAGCGAGCAGGTCCCCGGTTCAAATCCCAGTCCGGGTGACCTTCTGGGTGGAGTTTGCCGATTCTCTCCGTGCATGTGTGGGTTTTCTTCGGGTACTCCGGTTTCCTCCCACAGACCAAAAACATGAATTTTGTATGGAGGCTGATTGGTAACTCTAAATTGTCCCTAGGTGTGAGTGAGAGAGTGAATGGTTGTTTGTCTCGTTTGTCTCCATGTGGCCCTGCAATGGACTTGTGACCTGTCCAGGGTGTACCCCGCCCCTCACACAGTGATTGCTGGACATGGGCACCGGCGAGCCCCGTGACCCAAAATGGCTGAAGCGAGCAAAAGATAATAGATGGATGGATGAATCTACGTTTCCTGCTCGAGATAACCCTCCTACTGAAAGGTAATCTGGATCTCTCCACAGAGCAAGTTTGTTCCTGACTCCCCGGCTGCACAAACAGCTTTTGATGCAGCTATGAAAGGCATGAACTTCTACAGTCAGCTCCAGGCAGAGGACGGTAGCTGGGTGGGGGACTTTGGCGGACCCCTCTTATTTATGCCAGGTAAGATGCATCACTCTCCTGTTTTACTCTTGTGGTAAATATCTGCAGCACTTCCATTCTAACTGAACTACTTTTTTTTTTTTTTTACTGGAGTGGATGACGATGCAGACTTTTAGTTGTCTGATTATATTCACAGGTCTTCTTGTTGTGTGTCATGTGACTAAGATCCAGCTGCCAGAGCCCTGGAAGAAGGAGATGGTGAGGTACTTGCGCTCTGTCCAGCTGTCAGATGGAGGTTGGGGACTGTACGTCAACATCAAAGATTTATCTTACGATTTGCTCACTGATATTCATCTGCTGTGAGAACATGCTTCTGATTTGTTGAGTCTTGTGACAAAAGTGGCAAACATGCTATTTCAGTTTGAGACACAGAGGAGACTGAGGGCACAGAGGACACTGATGAGGAGATTCAGGTGTTGTTCTGTCCCATTCTTAAGTTCTGGGTCTGCCCAAGGGTCCCCCTCAGTGGAATGTGCCTTATGAGGGATGTGCACACAAGGCATCTCAATCAGATGCCTGAACCACCGTTAGTTGACTCACTAACCTAATATGGTGGAGGAGTTTGAGTATCCCTCCCCCCAGATCCTGGCAGCTGTTGTATTGGGTGGTAGCCCTCACTAGGATCTCCCATGTCAAATGGGCCTCAAAGGAGGGGTAAAACTAAGCATTTGTAAATCTTGGTGAAAGAGACTCAACCATAAAAATGAAGGTTACTGGAAGGCCCACCCATGTAGGCCCACCACCTGCAGGGAGAGAAAAATCTGGCGCGGTGTGAGCCTGGTGGCAGGTGAGGGTGGGGCTCCAGCTGTGCTGATTCCTGTCATAAAGTAGCTATCTGGAGCAAGTCATTACTGGTATGAGCTGCTTAAAATAACATTTTTATAGTACCAGACATAATTTGCCAAGATCCAAATGTGTCTTAAATGTGTTGCAGCCTGAAATATACACTGCCTGGCCCCCCAAAAACATCACCACCTGGATTTAACTAAGCAAATGGGTACAAACCTCCTGATATTTACTGCATGGATGATTATCTTACAACTGGCCACAAGTTATTTAAGCCCAACTGGTGCAATGAGTTGCTTCTCATTTCTTAAACAACCATGTTGAAAGCCACATCGTGTGGTCGTGGAAATGATGTCAGTCTGTTTGAGAAGGGTCAAATCATTGGCATCAAGCACAGAAAACATCTAAGGAGATTGAAGAAACTACTAAAACTGAGTTAAGAACTGTCCAACACATTATTAAAAACTGGAAGGATAGTGGGGACCCATCGTCTTCGAGGAAGAAATGTGGCCAGAAAAAAATCCTGAATGACCATGATCAGCGATCACTTAAACATTTGGTGAAATCAAATTGAAGAAAAACAACAGTAGCACTCAGGGCTGTGTTTAATAGTGAAAGTAAGAGCATTTCCACACGCACAATGTGAAGGCAACTCAAGGAATTGGGACTGAACAGCTGTGTAGCCTTAAGAAAATCACTAATCAGTGAGGCTAACCGGGAAAAAAAGGCTTCAATTTGCTAGAGAGCATAAAGATTGGACTGTGGAGCAATGGAAGAATGTCATGTGGTCTGGTGAGTCCAGAGTTACCCTGTTCCAGAGTGATGGGTGCATCAGGTAAGAAGAGAGGCAGGTGAAGTGATGCACCCATCATGCCTAGTGCCCAGTCATCAATGCAAGATCTTGGTGGAAAATTAATGCCACACTGGATGGAAATAGATCTTGTTGTAGAAGCTTATCGAAACAATGCCACAGTGAATGCATGACGTTATCAAAGCTAAAGGTGGTCCAATGAAATATTAGTGTGTGACCAGTTTTTTTTTTTTTTTTGGTGGCAACATTTTTTTTTTTGGCCAGGCAGTGTATCTAAGCTAAAGCCCGACAAATTTGGATGTTAGGATTTTAATAACTACATAATGTTTGTATATTTGTGGATCCTTCAGGCATATTGAAGATATATCTACAGTGTTGGGAACGGCGCTGAATTACATCACAATGAGGCTCCTGGGAGTGGATGCTGATGACCCAGATTTGGTTCGTGCGCGAAACAACCTGCACAAAAAAGGTTTGAATAAAGTCATCATTAACAGTCAGCAATGACAAACAGACAAATAATAAGATGTATGGCATCCTTCCACTAGTTGTTAAAGCTTTCTTTATGATGATTTGTTTTTAGGTGGTGCAGTCGGGATTCCAACGTGGGGAAAATTCTGGCTCTCTGTCTTAAACGTCTACAGCTGGGATGGCTTTAATTCAGTATTTCCAGAAATTTGGTAAGCTCTAACAGCCTGTAATGTTGTCTTTTACTAGCTTTAAATAAAACAGAACTATTGAGAATCTCTGCTAATGTGTGAGAAAACAAGTATACAGTGCTGTGCAAAAGTCATAATCCATCCGGGCGAAGTGACAGATTGATGTTAGGTGTGTTCCCATCATCAATCACTAGCACAGTCTGGAGATTCAGAGCTGATAGATGTATTTATTTTGTGTGTTTAAGGTTGCTTCCCAGCTGGATGCCAGTCCACCCATCAAAAATGTGGTGTTACTGTCGTCAGGTGTACCGAGCTATGAGCTACTGCTTTGCTGTCAGACTGACTGCAGAGGAAGACCCTCTGATTCTCAGCCTGAGACAGGTGCAAATCTCAGCATGAACCACATGAGGGAGCCATGCTTGCTGACAATAATACAGTCTCAACTTTGTCAGTTGTAAATCAGACACACTGGCTTTGTTTAAAGATATAAATCCATCAGATTGTTTACTTTTTTTTTCATATACTTTCTGATTAACACTCCAGCATGGCCTTTTACATGGCCTTAATCTAACTTAAATGAGATGTGTTGCTGTCATCAATTTCAAAGTTGTTGGGTTTTTTTTTTTCTAATTTATTTATTTATTTTTAATTGTACAATTTCCTAGAATAAATATTCACTACAATAAATTGTTATTATAATGTGAGTTTATGAGGTTTAGCAAATCGTTGCTGTCTGTTTTTATTCACATTTAATACAACTTTTTTATAATTAGATCTTTGTTTTGACTTTTTCTTTATAAATTATTTGATATCAAAGTTTTTTTATGATTAGTTTCATGTTTGTATGCAGGAGCTGTACGTCCAGGACTACGCCACCATTAACTGGCCCGCTCAGAGGAACAATGTGGCAGCATGTGACCTGTATGTACCTCACAGCAAACTACTGAATGCTATCCTCTGTAAGTAAGCACAACTCAGTGTCAACAATAATCATCATTGCCACAGAAATGGTTATTTTGTTGTGTGATGTGACCTGTGGTGAGAGCAGGGAACAGGTGGAAGAGAACTTGAAGAGGTGGAAGTACAAAGTATGCACTTGAAAGAAGATTAATGAAATTCAGCCATAGCAAGACAGAGTACATGTGTAAATGAGAGGGAGTGGAATAGTGAAGCTACAATGATCAGAGGTCACAAAAGTGCAGGACTTCAAGTACTTGGGGTCCACTGTCCAGGAAAACATGGAATGTAGTAAAGGTGAAAAAGAGAGTCCATGCAGGATGGAGTGGATGGATAAAAACAACTTTCAGAAGTGATTTGTGACAACAGGGTGGCAGCAAAAGTCAAAGGAAAAATTTACAAGACAGTTTTGAGACCAGCTATGTTGTATAGTCTGGAGACAGTGGCATTGACAAAAAGACAGGAGAACTGGAAGTGGCAGAAATGAAGATGTTGAGGTTCTCAGGAGTGACAAGGATGGATAAAATTAGGAATGAGATCATCAGAGGTACAGAACAGATTGAACAACTGGGAGATAAAGTTAGAGAGACCAGACTGAGATGGTTTGAACATGTCTAGAGGAGGGACAGTGGGTATATTGGTAGAAGGATGTTAAAAATGCATCTGCCATAAAAAGACAAGAAGGAAAGCCAAAAAGGAGATGCAGTGTATGGATGCAGTTATTAAGGATATGGAGGTAGAGGAGTGAGGACAGAGGATGACTCGTGGTGGAGACACCTGAAGAGGGAACAGTTGAAAAAAGAAGTCAAAGAGATGTAACCAGATATTTAAAATGATACCTAGTACATTTAATGTACACAAAACTAAAGAACTCTTCAACCTTTTACAATATTCAGACATCAAATTGACCATGGTAACCAAACTACCAAAGTCCTTATCTAAACCTTCAGACTTTCAGAAAGTCTGAAAATGTTCTATTAAGACACCTTTTGAAGATTACAAGAAAGCCTGACTGCTTGGAAAAGAATAAAATGGATGAAGTCTTCATTAAAGGACTGATGTTAAACTTTGGTTTCATGCAGTTACAAGCCTTCTCCCTGCAGCCACCCCTAACTTTGTGACTCCTGTACTCCGACAGTGGTGTTGAACGTTTATGAAGACTACCATAGCTCCACACTGAGAGAAATGGCTCTAAAAGAGATATACGAGCACATCAAGGCCGACGACCATTTCACCAACTACACCAACATTGGTTCGGTAAGATAAACTCACACTTTCACAAGATTACAAAAACGTATTAATGTTGTATCTTTAATGCCTCTTCATTTTGGTATAGATCCCCAAGACCATGAACATGCTGGTTCGCTGGTATGTGGACGGACCCACCTCACCGGGTTTTCAGGGGCATTTATCCTGGATCCCTGACTACCTCTGGTCAGTCAGTCTTTAACAAAGATCAGCTTTAGCAAAACAAAACTCCTGCTCAATATGACATGTTAATATGTGCACATAAGAGATATAAGGAATAACTCATTTGCACCACGGATAATGAAATTGGAGCAGATGAAGCTTTGGGATTAAATCTAGATGCATCAATATATTATATTTAATTGTACCAACAAAATCCTATTTCTTTAGTTATGTGATGAAAAGTATGCAAGCAAGTTTGTTTCTACAGAAATCCAATTCACTGGGAAGTTAGTTTCTCCCACAAGATCTTTTAAAGCAGACAGCACACTGTCCCCGACCCATTCAAAACTCTCCTGTGTCAATTCTCCTGAATTCAGTTCAGTTTATTTAAACACTAATTCACAACAACCATCAGACCAGGGCACTATACAGAGAGTTCATAGCATAAATCCAATTCCAGTCCAATTAGTCAATTCAGTCCAGTTATAATACAACACAATTAGCTTCAGTGCATTGCAAAACCATGAATTAGTAAAAGAGGTATTAATTCATGGAAAGCAGAAGGTTGCATCATCATTTTGTCGCAGTCTTCCTTCCTGAGCAGATTGCTGGCAACAGTGGAAAGAGGTACCTTTCTTTTAAAATGAAGAAACCTTAAACAAAGCCAGAACCAGTCTGAGAATTTTTCGACCAGCCGGGGTTTGAGAGGGCAGAAAAGACACGCAGAGGGAATGGTCCAGGAGGTGTAGTTTCTATGGGAAGAAAAAAAAAAGTTAATAATAGAAATAATTACAAACATGAAAAGAAGAGTGAGTAAAAACAGCAGCAGAGTGAGATGTGGTCACTTTAACTTCCAGCAGTCTTAGCCTATAGCTGCAGAACTAAGGGATAGCTTAGCAAACCAAAGTCAACCCAAACTATAAGATTTATCAAAAAGGAAAAGTTTTAAGCTTAGTCTTAAAAGTTGACAGAGTATCAGCCTCACAGACAGAAACCGGAATTTGGTTCAATAAGAGAGGAGCCCGAGAACTGAAAGCTATGTCTCCAATTTTAGAAACTCTAGGAACCACAAGTAAATCTGCAGTCTGAGAGCAAATTGTAGAAAGTGCTAGATTCATGTAAAAATTCAGTGTAAACATTGGGCTCTGAATGACTTTTCTGAAATTTGTAGAAGAAGCAGAATTACCTAAAACTAACCAAAGCTAATAGGTACAAAATGTTAGCTAAAAGTATCAAAATGCTAAATAAAAGTATCAATACACTAGAATAAAGTTAAAAGAAGTAGTCGACTCTATATAAAAAAAAGAAACTGTCCAGATGACCTGACTGAGAATTATTGGATTTGATACCTGGATGATTGAGCATGAACTTTGTTGCCTTGAACCACTTTGGCTGTGACTGTCTGGAAGGATTCAACGGGGGGACAAGACGGCCCCCAGAAACCATCTTAGCTCCAGCAACCTGGTTGGTCCACTTAAGGAGTTTACTGCTTGGTGGGGAAACAGTTTACTGGAACTCCTCAGACTGATGAAGCCTTCCGGAAAGAGGACGAAATGTCTCTATATAAAACAAGAAACTGTCTATATCACGTATTTGCTTTGGGTCATATCACCCAACTCTACCATCAGTTGGAGTCAAATTCTTTGAGAATCCTTGTCATTAGCCAAATCTGTAAAAACATTTTTAAAGTTGCTAAACTAACTGTAAGGTTTCTGTCTTCCAGGATGGGGTTGGATGGCATGAAAATGCAGGTAGACATGTATTACTGCACTATAAATATTTAAAATAAAGTTAGTACCCCTTTATAGTACTACTTAATTTAAATATTTTGTTCTTCAGTACAAGTTTGTTGTTGTATTTTCCCCCACACAGTCAACAAACGGGTGTCAGCTCTGGGAAACTAGTTTTATTGTTCAGGCTTTTCTTGAGGTAACGATACAATGGACACTTGTGTTATAGTGTTTCTATTGTTCAAATAGTTTCTGAAGCTATATGTTTTCCAGGCTGGAGCTCAGAATGACCCCAAACTGGTTGAGTGTCTTTGTAAGGCTCATGATTTTTTCAAACTCTCACAGGTAAAGCAGACACTTAAAAGCCATTCTACAGAGCATGAACATCCGGAACCTTCAAAAATGATTTCTGATGACTCATTACTTCTTTCGCTCAGATACCTGAGAATCCTCCTGATTATCAAAAATACTACAGACAGATGAACAAGGTAAGACCAACCTCACTTTATATGCACGACACTCTAATTATCACCCTTCTATAAAGCCAAAAGTGCTGTTTTTGATGTGTCTGCTTGTTAGCAAAATATCTAATGAATCACCAGTGTTGGAAGTATCAAAGTATGTGTGAGGATGACTCCCAGCTACTACCACAATAAATTCTAGCTCATTAACTGTAAAACCGACCGAGTTAAGGTAATATTTCTGTTTGTTAATGTTAATTAGTTGTGGTGGCCATCCATCCATCAATTTTCTTCTTATCTGGGGTCGGGTCGCGGGGGTAGCAGTTTAAGTAGGGAGGCCCAGACTTCCCTCTCTCCAGCCACTTGGTCCAGCTCCTCCGGGGGAATCCAGAGGCATAGGCCAGCCGAGAAACATAGTCCCTCCAGCGTGTCCTGGATCTTCCTCTGGGCCTCCTCCCGGTGGGACGTGTCCAGAACACCTCACCAGGGAGGCGTCCAGGAGGCGTCCTAACCAGATGCCCGAGCCACCTCAACTGGCTCCTCTCGACATGGAGAAGCAGCGGCTCTACTCTGAGTCCCTCCCGGATGATCGAGCTTTTCACCCTATCTCTAAGGGAGAGCCCAGACACCCTGCGGAGAAAACTCATTTCGGCCACTTGTATCCGAGATCTCGTTCTTTCGGTCACAACCCGAAGCTCGTGACCATAGATAAGGGTAGGAACGTAGATTGACCGGTAAATTGAGAGCTTCGCCTTTTGACTCGGCTCTCTCTTCACCACGACAGACTGGTACAGCGCAAACTTCACTGCAGACGCTGCACCTATCCGCATATTGATCTCTCACTCCATTTTTCCCTCATTCATGAACAAGACCCCAAGATGCTTAAATTCCTCCACTTGGGGGCAGGAGCTCCTCCCTGACCCGGAGGGGGCACTCTACCCTTTTCTGGCTCAAGACCATGGCCTCGGATTTGGAGGAACTGGTCTTCATCCCGGCTGTGTCACACTCGGCTGCGAACCGCTCCAACAAAAGCTGTAGATCACGACCTGATGAAGCCAATAGCACCACATCATCTGCAAAAAGCAGAGAAGCGATCCTAAGGCCACCAAAATGAATCCCCTCAACACCTTGGCTGCGCCTAGAAATTCTGTCCATAAAAGTTGTGAACAGAATCGGTGACAAAGGGCAACCACCTAACTGTGGTGGCCATATTGAAGTTCAAATTCAAGTCAACTTTATTGTTGTTTCCATCACATGTGGTACAGGAGGTGGAATGAAATTATGTATACAGGGTCCCAGTTATACCCCAAAATAGCTAAATATAAAGTATAAAAAGAAACCTTAAATAAAGATCTAAGATATACACTAAGATATACACTAAACAAATACACTCAATAAATGCCAAATGGTACTCTAAAAGATCTAAGATATATGCTAAACACTAATAATGTAAAACAATACAGCGTAACAGCAGCCCGAACACGAGTCTGTGAGAGTAGATAGGTATGAATGAATACAGCAGCATGAGATAATCAGCAGCATGAGATCAGCAGAATGGATAATCAGCAGTACAGAGTTGACTAATAGTTAACCTCTTGTAGATGTTTTTCCAGTGATGAATTTCTGAATGTTTCCTTAAAATCCATCCTCTGGTTCATGGGATGTTTTGCTAACAGATAGGATACATGTGCAGACACAGGTAACTACATAAGCCCCAGCCACCATGAAAGGCAGATAATAAATTAAAGACAAATTGAGTGAATGAAGCACATTTCTCTTTATTTTGTTTATACACTGCCAGAGTCCTGTCATCGGCTCAAATTTGACAATAAATTGGTATTTTTTAATTAAAATACCAATGATTAGAAAATACATAAACACATATTTTGGACTAACCAAAACTGAAAAAGAAAACAAAAATTCAGTCCAATATTTTTTGCCATATTCATAATTTATTAGTTTACATTTGTTCTTATTTGTATCATTTGTTAGCCCTGCTTACTTCCTGATCTTTGGTTCACTGAGAGATTTTTTTAAATAGCTGTTCTGCATTTACAGCTCATGCACTGTGTGTTTCTGTGTGTGTTAGGGTGGTTTCCCGTTGACTAATCGTCACTTTAACTGGATCGTGTCTGACTGCACAGGAGAAGGCCTGAAGTCCGTGATGCTCCTGGAGGAGCTCTGTCCCTCCATCGAACAACCGTTCAGCTCTGATCGTCTGTTTGATGCTGTCAATGTGGTCAGTTACCAGAACCGTGCACCCATTTTCTCTGCTTTGTTTTCTTGAAGGTCCATAAACTGCAATTCAATTTTTAGTTTTAGTGCTGGTAGCACAATAAAAGTAACCTAATTGTGTTTTATGCTCTGTTTTTTTTTTTCTTTTTTTTTCTACCTTTTAATTTTTTGTTAATCTATTTCTAAACACATTGCAATACTTCAGCCTTTCACAAATAAAGATGTCCAGTTCATTCATGAAATGGATGCTTTGCCTTTTGGTATTCAGCTATTTTTAGCTAAGCTTTAGCTACTTGTAGCTACTGTTCTGAAACTTTTATTATCTAGCCAGAAATGTGCTATATTTAGCTTCTAAGTACCTTTTTTGATACTTTTAGCTAGTCTTTTAAATTTTTTAATCAAATTGTGATTTTAGCTTATAATTAGCCTGTTGTTACTTTTAGTATTTAGCTTACCCATTTACTGCTTTTAACTAGCATTTTACTATTTTTAGCATTTTGCTACTCTTTTGCTACTTTTTGCTGGCACTTTCCTACGTTTAGATGGTGTTTAGCTTCTTTTAGCTGGGGTTTTACTACTTCTAGTTCTTAGAAAGCTATTTGCTAATTTTAGCATTTAGCTATTTGTCTTCTTTTAGTTTTGCCAACTATGTTTTAGCTTGGGCAGCACAGTGGCACAACTGGTAGAGCTGCTGCCTCTCAGCAAGCAGGTTACCCTGGTTCAAATCTCGGTCCGGGGGCTTTTGGAGTTTGCATGTTCTCTCCATGCATGTGTGAGTTTTCTCTGGGTACTCTGGTTTTCTTCCCACAGACCAAAAATATGCATGGTGGGCTAATTGGTGACTGAATTGTCCCTAGGTGAGAATGTGAATTTTGTCTTGTTTGTATCTATGTGTCCCTGTGATGGACTTGCAACCTGTCCATGGTGTCCACTGCCTCTTGCACAGCAATAGCTGGGCATGGGCATGGGCATGGGCACCGGCGACCCCCACGACCCAAAATGGAAGAAGCGAGTAAAGATAATGGATGGAGGGATGGATGGATGTTTTAGCTTTTTGGGTAATTTTCAGCAAAGTCATTCAATATTCAGAATTGACACTGGAATTTCACAAAAAGAAATTGAATTTCTTTTGTAATTGGTTTGTTCAAATTTTCATCTCGTATCTTGTGCAGCTTTAAAGTAAAGCATGTAAATGTTACACCGAAATATGTAGCTGCATCAAAGTGTGCCATGACTGTTGGTAGTAATAAGCTGCTCAACATAGATAAACTTATCCATCCATCATCTTCCAATTGTTCCGAAAGATAAAACTTGCCAGAAAACTAATAAAACTTGGATAAAAATCACTGGCTGTAAATCTACAGCGGAACATTTAGAACCAGTCCAGCTCAAAATGGCCACCACTGTAAGAAGACTGTCATGGTTCACAAAACATGCTATTTGCTTAAAACCGGTTTGTTAGATGCTAGGCACATAAAAACAGCAGACTAAACATACGTTTTTATCTTACTCCATTTTGACTTTTCTGTGGCTGCCGTAGCTTGAGGGGCTGCAGTTTTGTAATTCTGAGGTTGGAGGTTTGAGTCCAGGTTGTGTCAGGAATGGCATCAGGTGTAAAACAAATTCCCAAATGTTTCATGAGAGTTTGCTTGCTGTGGGGACTCCTGAAGAAGGGAGCAACTGAAAGAAACTTACTTTTACCATCACGTCTGTTGTTGTTCTTCAGCTGCTGAGCATGAGAAACAAAGATGGCGGATTTGCAACATATGAAACTACAAGAGGAGGAAAATTCCTGGAGTGGATCAACCCATGTGAGATATTTAGTAAGTCTCTTGCAGACTTCATTTCAAACCCTTCACTATGAGGTTTAGTTAGTCCTAAACCAAAACTTTTTTCTAAAATAGATTAAACCCTTCCTCAGTTCTGTGCAGAAGAGCTCTGTTAAACTCAAAAATAAAACCAAGAAACTGAACACAAAACATGACATTATTTTTCTTTCTGTCTATAAAGTGCAGTATTATCATGTTTAAAATCCTTGGTTAAAATGGAAAATTTGTTTACGGTTATCAATGTGAGAATGAGAATCAGTACCTCCAAATCTGAGGCCATGTTCTTCAGTTAGAAGAGGGTGGTGTCGTAGCGAGCTGGTGCTGGTAAACACAGTTGTGCAGGCAGGCAGTTGAGGACTCAGGAGAATATAAAATAAAGAATGTATTTACAAAAACAAGCTGTCAGTGTGGCAAAACTTACACGAGAAACAAGGAGCAGACCAGGACATCACCAGTGGACAGGTAATGCTAGGACAAGGAGTGAGACAAACACACAGGCTTAAATACAGGAAACACCATAGACAAAGTGAAGGCGCCTGTGAGTAATCACAGATGCCAAAGACAGAGACTGAGGATACAAGACATAAACACAAGATGGAGCCAGATACTAAAGAAACACAAGCCCTATAAAACTAGAAACAGAGGATCAGGAAAATGCAGACCTAAACACACCAGAAGGGGCTAGACAACAAGGAACATAAACCATAACCCTTACAGGTGGATGACTCTCTTTGAGTCGAGGGTGAAGTTCTGCCTCAAGTTGACAAGTTCAAGTATCTCTGGGTTTTGTTTACGAGTGAGTGAAGAATGGAGCATGAGAATGACAGATGGATTGATGCAGGGTCTGCAGTACTGTGGACTCTGTGCCAGTCCATTGTGGTAAAGAAGGAGCTGAGTTGTAAGGAAAAGCTCTCTGTTTACTGGTCGGTCTACATTCCTACCCTCGCCTATGGCCACGAACTCTGGGTAGTAAACGAAATAATGAATTTACGGATACAGGCGGTTGAAATGAGTTTCCTCCACAGGGTAGTTGGACTCTCCCTTAGAGATAGAGTGAAAAGTTCAGTTATCTGAGAGAGGCACAGTGTAGAACCACTGCTCCTTCACATCCAGAGGAGTAAGTTGAGATGGTTTGGGCATCTGGAAAGGATGCTTCCTGGGTGCCTCCCTAGGGAGGTGCTTTGGGCATATCCGACTGGGAGGAGATCCCAGGGAAGACCCAGGACACGGTGGAGAGACTATGTCTCTTGGTTGGCCTGGAAATGCCTTGGGATCCTCCCAGAAGAGTTGGGAAAGATGGCTGTGGAAAGAGATGTTTGGGTCTCCTTGCTCAAGCTGTTGCCCCCACAACCTGACTTTGGAACAAGAGGAAGATGGATGGATGGATGGATGGATGGATGGATGGATGGATGGATGGATGGATAATATCACTGTTTTCTGTCTTCAATAGGTGACATCATGATAGACCATACATTCGTGGAGTGTACCTCATCAGTGATGCAGGCTTTGAGGCTCTTCCAGAAGGCCTATCCTGGTCACCGTACCGAAGAGATAAGGTACATGAGTACAGGACAGTGGAAAAGTCCTGATTATTAGTGAGGAAATTTACTACATTACCAGGAAACTTCAGTGAAAAAATCAGGTTTACATGAATGCCTTTTAACTTTCAGTTTAACAAAGGTGTACAAAGAGGTATGAATGTCATTGATATACAACTGAATTTTGCTAAATACAAATATCTGTTAGTTGTACAGAGACTGGAAAAAAAGGGAAAAAAAATCTACAGTCATGTGTTTACCTAGTTGCAAAAAAATAAAGATTTCATCAGTTCAGAAGCGAGTAAAGAGACAACTTAAAGTAAAGATGGACCAAGCAACGCCAATAACTTCCAATGTCCAAAATTTAGGCCAAAATGTTAGTTTCCTTTGGGACCTTGCCATTTAATGTTTTCATCCAAGGAATGCTAGACATTAATTTATGTTTTTTTTTTTTCACTTATCTCAGACCTATGAATCATTCAGATGTGAAAATAATTCTAAATTTAAAAAACTGAGCAAATCTTGTGATTTTTAGATGTTTTATACCAGCACCATGTTACAAGAATACAATTAGTTTATTTTTATCTTTATTTCAATCTTTTAAAAAATCCTGAAGATAGCAGTTTGAAAATTAAGAACCTTAACAAAAGTTTACTTTTTTAAAATGTCCAAAGACCTTCGAATTAGAACAAGAAAAGCAGCCATTACTCAAAGAAATTGAAAGACGACAGCTGATGTTCTCAAACCTGAATACAATTGTTTTTGCATTGAGGGGGGCATTTTATTATTATTATTAACTTATATGTTATTATATTATACTTTATATTTTAGCTATTTTTGGGCGCAACTGTGCCCCTGAGTACACATTTTCGATCCACTTCATGTACCACGTGATTCAATTCAGTTTTAAATTCAGTTTATTTATATAGTGCCATATCACAACAAAGTTGTCTCTGGGCACTTTACAGGAACATACACATACATAGAAAAGCCAATTAGTAAAGTTCTCTATCTAAGGAATGTGATGCAAATGACAAATCAAAAAACCTTGAACTTGATTTTTACGGTGGCACAGTTTAAAAGAGCCACCACCTTTCAGCAAGAAGGTTGCCGGATTGAATCTCGGCCAGGGGGGCCATTCTGGGTGGAGTTTGTATGTTCTCTCTGAGTGTGCAAGGGTTTTCTTCGGGTACTCTGGTTTCCTCCCACAGACCAAAAACATGCATGTTAGGCTGATTGGTAACTCTAAATTGTCCCTCGGTATGAATGAAAGAGTGACTGGTTGTTTGTCTCATTTGTCTCTATGTGTTCCTGTGATGGAATGGAGACTTGTCCAGGGTGTCCTCCGCCTCTCGCACAGTGACTGCTGGATATGGGCACTAGTGACCCTTGTGACCCGAAAAGCAAGAGTCACCAATGCATCACCATACCAACAGGCCGGATGGTGCCTCTCCTGTTTAAAACAGAGAACATGGCGTATGAAGCTTCCGAAAGAGTGTTGACTTATCAGACCACACAACAGTTTTCTGCTTTGCTTATGTAGTGACGCCCAGAACAGAACCCGTCTCTCTGACTTCTTATTTAAGAAAACAATTTTTTATTCTTCAGCTCCACTCTGAGAGAAGGTCTGGAGTTCTGCAGGAAGGTGCAGAGACCTGATGGATCCTGGGAAGGGTGAGCCTGGACTTGGTGTTTCACCACCTGATAACTACGTAACTAACAGGTCTCACTCAGTCTGGTTCTGCTTGTCCTCAGGTTTTGGGGAGTGTGTTTCACGTACGGAACCTGGTTTGGCCTCGAAGCCTTCGCCTGCATGGATCACACTTATGAGAACGAGTAAGACGACCAAAGAACGTGTTCAAGAACAGCCAGTTCTTCTGAACAAATCAGGACTTTACCTGCAGAGCAGAATGAGTCTGATGCTTCCTCTGTAACCAGGGAGGTGCCTGACGAGGTGCAGAAGGCTTGTCAGTTCCTGCTGGACCGACAGATGTCAGATGGAGGCTGGGGGGAGGACTTTGAGTCGTGTAAGCAGCAGCGCTACATCCAGAGCAGCACTGCTCAGATCCACAACACCTCCTGGGCTTTGCTAGGACTCATGGCTGTCAGGTGAAGCTTTGGGGTGTTTACCAACACATGCTTTCTTTCACACTTTGTGCAGGGTGTGTTTTTGCCAGGAGTCTTTCTGATATAGAATTAAACTGAAGAAAATGAAAAATATTGTGTTTAACAGACATCCTGACCAGCAGGCTATTGAGAGAGGAGTTCAGTTTTTGATTGATGAGCAACTGCTCAATGGAGACTGGCCACAGGTGAGTTGGTTACACGTCTTTTACTCTGAATACACTTGTTTTCCTTTGCAAATAATAAAGTTAATCACGCCAACTTTGGTGACTGGAATAATCGATAGTTCTCTGACTATCTGACACTTCTTTGGCTGCTTTAACACTCGATTTAAGCCACTCACCTACAAATCATTCAGATATAACTTAGCTCTTCAACAAGGTGATTCTCAAACTGGAATCTTGACAATCAACT
>NC_056510.1:8093128-8099752 GCF_014905685.2 Nematolebias whitei | reverse complement strand
CGAACTGGTTGATCCACTCTGAGAAGGTGCTATTTAAGAGACTGAGCTGAATACAGTATCTCAGACTGAGGAAGTCTCTTGGATGAGAGACGAAACGTTTCTACATTTTTTTGCTTTGTTTTTTGTTTTTTTTTGTTTTCTTGTTGTTTGAATGTCCAGAGGACCAGATTGAACTTTTTTGGATCCTCCACTGTCATCCCTCCATGCAGAGCCATGGAGGATGAAAACCCTCTGGTGGAGGATCCAGTCCAGATGAACTGTAAGCTTCAGAAATAGCCCCCCACAACCAGTGTGAGAGGCGCTGGGTGGATAGAGGACGTCGTGAAGAGCTGTCCCAGTAATGCACGAAAATGCGCTGAAAATGGTGCAGTGCGGCTGTGTGTGCCACGTAACATGAAAAATGCGTACATGGGACAGAAAGAGGTGAGATGTTTCTTCCTCCTCAGAGTTATGAGGAAGAGGATAAAACCCATCCAAGGTCCAACTCTCGATCTGAATGAGCTTGTGATGTTTTTCAGAACAGGGTTAAAACGCAGTACAGCTGAACTGCCGTCAGCTTGAATTCTGAGACATGAGGGCGTAACAGAGAGAGTGATTGTGGGTCGTCTCGTACGCTCATTGAGAACCATAATTGACAATGGATGTTCTCCCGTGTGGCGGACAGATCCACTGCTGCTTGGCCAAACCTGCTCCAAAATCCGAGAAATCAGCTCAGAATGGAGGCTCCAGTCTCTGTGGTGGGGTCCGCCCCTTGACATGATATCCACTTGCTTGTTCAGGACGCTGGGAATGTGCACTGCTCTGATGGAGATGGTTTTTGTGTGTGCCCAACACAACAGCTGTTTCGCGATGCATAACAGTTGGGCTGAGCGCATGTTTCCCTGACAGTTTATGTAAACTGTCGTCTCTTGTTGTCTGTGTGGATCAGAACATGCTCATCCCGCAGCAGGGGGCAAATGCTGAGTCACGTTTCAGACTGTGAAACATTCTAGCACATTATGTAAAGCGACATGTGGTCCAGCCACTGTGCTCCCACTGCTTGGGACAGACACATTCCTCCCAGCTTGACAGGAACAAGTCTGTGAAAATTGAGACATATGACGTAGGCCTGCTGATGGGAACTCCCTCTGACAGAATGAGAGGGTTTCCCCAGTGATTCCTCCCAGCTTGACAGGAACACGTCTGTGAAAATTGAGACGTGTGACGTAGGCCTGCTGATGGGAACTCCCTCTGACAGAATGAGAGGGTTTCCCCATTGATTCAGATCGGTTCTCATGGAGGGGGGAACAAAGATAATCCACCTCTTCTGGCGCACAGGATCTTTGTGCAGGCGAGCGAACCATCTCTGAAGGCGTCTCATGTGAAGTAGGCCCAGCTGAACCACGATGTGGGCTGCTGACATCATCCCAAGAGTCGCATAACAGGCAGAACTGTCACTACGCTACAGGGTTTGACACGGCAGAGTTGGGTTTGACACGGAGGAGCTAAGCTGATAGAGCTTCGGCTCTCAGCTGTGATAAACAGGCTCTCATTGTAGTTGAGTTAGCTCCACTTCCGGATATACAATCATCTGGGATGGACAAACGGAAGCTTTTCCCAGTTTATAGAAATTCCAGGATTAGCAGGTGGAACACTAGTGTTTTGGTCTGTGTGACAGCTTTCTAACTGGACAGAGTTAATAAGAGCACATCGTCCAGATAAAAAGAATTCTCATTCCTGCCATGTGTAACGACTGCAGAGCCGTCTCCACGCATTTCGAGAACATGCGTGGGGTGTTTCAGAATGATGGAAATGTGAAAATATGCACTCTTCAGATCTATGGAGGTGAAAACCAGTCGTTCTGGTGAAGTTCTCTAGCAGCTGTTTGTCAGCATGTGGAATTGTCTCCCCATGATCGAATTGCTGAACAGGAACAGGTCGAGAATGGTTTCATCCCTCCATATCTTCCCCTCCGTTGAGAACTCTGGAAATCACATTTTTTCGTCAGAAATTCCTGAACTTCTGACTGGAGAGACGAGCTCTGTTCTGGAGAAGACAGAACCGTATCTATAATCCCTCTGAACGGTGGGGGTTGAGCTGCGAACTGCAGCGTGTAACTCCTTCTGATCAGACGGTCCGTCCATCTGTCCAGGGAACACACTCACTGCCACTCTGAGAAATGCTCGGAGAGCGGGCACACATTTGTGTTGTGTCATGTTACTCATGAACGTCAATCAGACTAAAAATCCTTACTGCCATCACTCACTCCGGATATTCTCCAGGGGGAAACCAAGGAGGACTCAGACAGAAAAAAGGGCTGTATGTGTGCCTCTGTGCTGAGCCCAGGCTGCGGTCTCACATAATGCTGAGGTGAGCCGGCGCACACGGAGAGGAGGCGTGAGCGCTTTCTGAGTGAGACGCCGTTTCGGTGGAGGCTGCAGCTGTCGTGGCGAAAACACGTTTACTCCCGCTGCACTGTGAGTGGGCAGAAAACAGCAGAAATTAAAACGGGCTCTGGCTGAAAATGAGGGATTTTACTGGACTCGGGCTACTGAAAAAACATCATTTTAGCTGACGTGGCAGACGAGTGTTTTGTGATATTTACTGAACTGCGGTGCCATTTAAAACGCTGTTTAGAGGTTACTGGCTCATTCTGTGTGGGGAATATGTGAAGAGAGGCAGCTGTGAGCTCAGCTGATCTGACAGTCTCGGATGAAAAAACTTTACTTCCAGAGGTGTTTCTGTTTTATATCAAAAAACATACATAAAAAAAAACACATACATTCCCCTCAAGGATCTGTTACCTGGTGGAGGAGGCCGGCGGAGGAGCGGGGCGTGAAGTCGCTGCCGCAGCTGTGGAGCACCTCTACTCTGGCCAAGGCGGTCCCTCCAGCGGCCGGAGGGGCGAGAGGAGGGCTGTGACATCACCAGATGGTATACAGTCTCTGAGACCTTCTCGGATCTCTGTGATTTCTCAGGGATGGTCCTGAAGTTGGCCCCGAACAGTGCCTCTGGGGTGATGGGGCCCTCCAGCAGGTCTTTCTGCAGCCTCTCGGTCAAGGATGGCAAGAGGTGGAGCCAAGTGGTCCTCTGGTCATCCAGGCATGTTTAAGATGACATCAGAAGCTTTATAGAGAGAGAGCTCTTTGTCTCCTCCAGCAGGTCTGCTTCCTCCAGCCTCTTAGAGACGCTGTAGGCCAGCAGAGCGACGTTGTTGTTCGCTGCGGCCGTCTGGAATGTGCACTGGTGAGCTTGGTTGGAGACCTTGTCACCATCTGGTCATGCTTCCCTGGAGGGACAGGTTTTCAACTTTCAAAGGTATAATCATTCCTCTTTCTTATTTTGCTTAATGGCATCTAACTCTGCATGTCATCCCTGAAATTCTGACGCACACCTAACAACCAAATCTAACAACAGAGCCATAGGTGGGTGGCAACAGCCACATAGGTACAGCGCTCTTAAAGTTTGTCCAGAAGTTAGACTTTCTCTTTAATCGTCAGCATCTTCCACTGGCGTGTCAGTTCGCTGCCAGAAACGTTTGAACACAAATGTTTGGGAGCCATCCATTTGAAAAATAGCTGAGATAAATAACCTCCTGCTACATGTGTTAGTGACTGTCTGTTAGTGTAACAGCCAATCAGCGCCTGGGTTACTAATAATTTTGGTTAAAAAGCATTTCTGACATTTTGGTTCGCCGCCAGACTTTTGAACACATATAAAGTTTAGAAAACATAACGCAGTAGTAACGCTTGAAGTTTAGTTGAAAAAGAGCAATGGTAAACAGACGGTAAAAGCCAATCAGCGGCCGGGAAAACAGCTGACGTAACTAAGCCAGTAAGCACCCGGGTCACCGTTCTGTTTCCTAAAGAGACATGTCCTTTACACTTTCATTTGAATCTTACTTTTGCAAAGTTGAATTTGCTTTAAAAAAAACTTTTCCATGTAACATTAATTAAATTTTAAATTTGAAAGGCTGGTTCAGCAGTCATGACTTTGCAAAAATACTGTTAGGCATAGAACCAGCCGGTTGGAGGCACTACAGCATGGAATTAAAGGCAATGTAGTCCTTATGAGTGGTGATTACAGAACAGTTGGGGGTTGAATGAAAGAAAACTACAAAATGGCAACGCATGTCTGAATTATCCTCGTTTTTTTCTTCAAACTTTTATTTTTATTTTTTTATTTTTTAAACACACACACAAAAAACATGAATACAATGAATACAAAAAGAGAGTAAAACAAACAATCAGCCTCACTCGCTACAAAAAAGGATATAAGCATATATATACAGCCTAACCTTGCCAACATATAAAGTTAAAACAAAAAAAAGTAAGAAACAAGTAAATAATAACAATGTCAACAGAGGAAAAGTTGGTTCGTTTAGCCAACAGTTGCAATGGTTGCCAAACCTGTAAATTGCTCAGACGATCCATGCAGTGATTTTGTGATTTTCTCAAGTTTAAGGAAGTAAAGAATATCCCTGAGCCAGTGCAAAAAACAAGGGTGAACTTTTGTTTTTTTGTCATTAACCTTTTTACATCCACATGAGTTCTGTACAGTGATATAACTGTACAGTCCACAATCGTGTGTAAAAAAGCACAATATTTTGGACTGCCGTACACACACAAAGAAGCAATAGAGCAAGATAAACGAACCGCAATGTAACAAGGGACTACTGTATGTATATATGTGTGTATACATGTGTGTATATATTTATTTTCAAAGTTAAATACATCAGATTTGTTTGCTTCTCTAAAATACTAAATAATAACTCCCCAGCACGTCACCTGCCAAAGGTAAACATAGTTATGTTGTGTTTTATGTTCTGCTTTATAGTCAGAAATTAAAAATTAAAAAACATTAAAGGGGATATCAGAAAAACATTAGTCCTAATTTGACAATAAACAAAATTTTAATCTGTTTTTCTTTTTTATATTCATCTGAATACATGTATTTTTTTTATTTCTATTATATAATAAGACGTAAGAACAACAAAAGATTTCTGGAAGGTGAGAGATGTCCTCTTGGTTTTTTTGTTTGTTTGAAGTCTGTTGTCTCAGCAGATCTTTATGTTATCTGGGTTCTAAACTCCAAAACACCTAAAGATTTTCTTTGTGGATCTTTACCATCTCCTTGTTTAAAGTTTTGTCTTGCAATGTGTGTTGTGTACCGTTAGGAAGGACAATCATAGTCCTAACTTTGATTAGATCAGGCCATAGAAGGTCTGACAAAGGAAGACACTTCAAAAATCTTTAGAGAGGCAGAGCTGGTGTTCAGATCTTTATTATAAGTTGTATCATGGACACAATAAATTGTTTTCAGTGGACAATGTGAACATGTCTTGTGTTTAGTATCAGAAACTTCTGATTGGACGGCCTCAACAAACACCCTCCAATTTTTCCTCGGAGCAGATTGTTGTTGAACAGCTGAGTCTCTGTTTGGGGAACATCTCAGGGAGTATTGCAAGGGCCTGTGGGAAATGTAGTTTTATTTGTGCTGAACAAAGTTCCCAGCAGCCAAGTTGGGACTCTATATAAAGAACAGAAGCTGAGAAGGACAAAGGATGAATAACTTCATGTAGAACTCAGCTCTGAATTTATCGCACACGGCAATGACTATGGCGACGTAAGTGTGTTCTCTTTTGTTTTTATTATAGTTTAATCCTTAATAGTACTTGAAAATAAAATAAAACAAATTAAAGCAACTCTATACCACCTTATATCGCTTTACACTGGTTAAATCTGGACCGCCACACAAGTAGATGGACAGTGTGTTTATTCACTTTTATTCTATTGTGAAAATAAAAATAACATTTAATAAATTATAAAGAAGCTTTTCACACACGTTTTTCCAGGAAAGTAAGGGGTTTTATCATATTTAATGCAAACAGAAAAGGTAGAAAACAGATTTTAACTGGTGTTGGAAATGACCAGATTTTAAAGAATTGGAAAAATAAGAGAAAAAAGAGAACAAAATAATAATAATATTAGCCTCTAATAAAAAAGACTACTGTAATCTTATTAAAGAAATAAAGGGTTTTGGTATTTGGAGGACTTTTAAGTTAAAATTAAAACACAGTTTCAATGGTTATGTACCACAGAGTTTTAAGGTTGCTGTAATTAAACCTTCATTTAAGAAACCTGATCTTGATTCAGGAATTCTGGCTGATTATAGACCTTGATTCATTCTCCTGTTCATTTAAACAAATAATGAGTATTTACAATTATATACAGTACTCCCTTGCTACCTTGTGGTTCATTTATCGCAGACTCACTCTATCTCGGTTTTTCAAAATAAGATTGGACATGACACACAATTGGCTGATTGATGGATGAGCAGCACAATCGGCATGGAATTTTTATTTAAAATAAATTATTTTTAATTATTTAGCATCTGCTGCACATTTGTGCAGTCCAGAGCTGCAGAAAAAATTCCTCCTGCACCTTTGTGCAGCCCACACTGCAGGATAAACTTCCTACTGCAGCTGATCAGCTGTTCACCGTGCAGAGTGGAAAAGTGGGCGTGGCCAAGAGCGCATGCAGGTGGCTGAGTGCAGTTGGAGGCAGAGAGCTGAAATCATGATATACTCTGCTCTTATATATATATATATATATATATATATATATATATATATATATATATATA
>NC_056510.1:8060624-8093118 GCF_014905685.2 Nematolebias whitei | reverse complement strand
ATATATATATATATATATATATATATATATATATATATATATATATAGTGATGGCAGTTATCATTGGGCTAGGAGGGCTAAGCCCTCCCTCCTGGCATTTACAATAAAGATGTTAAAATAAACAACTTAAAAATAAATACATTTAAGAAATTATGTCACATTTTGTTAAATTTACAACAAAACTGGTGTCAAACCACTTGGGGAAAATCCCAGGGTTGTTCCAAAGGGCTAAATTCTGACAGCCCCGTTCTGTTACTGTTCCGTCATTGTTCAGAATGATTGACAGACGTCTTGCCACGCCCCCTCGGTTTGCGGCTCATTGGGGCAAATTTTGTTCAGCCCAGGGTCCGCCCACAGTCACAGGATTCATCCAATGAGGATGGACGTACAATAACGTGACTTGAGCCTGAGTGGATGTGGGCCTGGCTTGGTGTAGACTGATGCAATGGCAAGCAATATTAGCATAAACGAGGTGGATTATTTAATCAATAACCCCTTTTCCTTAATGTCTATTGAGGAAAAACAGGAGGTGAAGAGGGTGGGGCTGAACAGATGTGGATATTCAAATCCAGCAAAGAGAAAACCGTGCTGTGTAACCGTGCTGAACTTGGCCAGATAGGCTATTATTTCAGCTTGGTCCCAATAATATCAACCTGCCAGTTCGTTTTTATTCTTCTTATAGTTTACTCTGCGTTGTGTTTAATGATGACCAGAAGACGAACGTTGAACTGAATGCTGCTTAATTTGCATAAAAAACAAAACGTGCACTGGTCAGAATCATCTCAGCGGCACCGCGTTCCGTTTTCTCATTGAATGGACCTGTTGTACAATACACCTGCAACAAACCCCGTCTAAAGCTTATACACGCACAAGAGAGTTCTTTAAATTATTTTTCAAAGGTTAGAAATATGATCATTTTGTAAACAATGGTCAAATAAAACTCGCTTGGACATGTCAGCACAGAAGTGCAGGTGGTGGGGCACGATGTATACAATCAACAAAAATCAGCTGTTCCGACCGAAACTTTAAAAAAACTTTCTGCCACTTACACACTCCTTCATAAAAATGAACACCAAACAAAACTAAATCGTCTCACTGATTTGACTTTACGTAGGAAAATTTAGAGTCTCTGAAATAACTTAATTTCACCTATACGAGGAAGAGAGATCTGTCAATAATTTTTTAAAAATGTCCAATGAAAAGTCTGCAGTTATGCGCTCAAAAATATCCATCCATCCATTATCTTTACCCGCTTCTTCCATTTTGGGTCACGGGGGTCGCCGGTGCCCATGTCCAGCAATCACTGTGCGAGGGGTGGGGTACACCCTGGACAGGTCGCAGGTCCATCACAGGGACACATAGACAAACGAGACAAAAAAACATTCACTCTCTCACTCACACCTAGGGACAATTTTGTTACCAGTCAGCCTAACATGCATGTTTTTGGTTTGTGGGAGGAAACCAGAGTACCTGGAGAAAGCCCACGCATGCATGGAGAGAACATGCAAACTCCACCCAGAAAGTGTCCTGATGCATGCTCAATAATCCAGGTAGAAAAATTTAAAAAAGTTAAGTCTGGTCCTCTGGACATTCAAAAATGTCAAACAGGCTCTAGAGCAATGTGAATATCCTAACTGGGCCTTCTTGAAAGCAGAGAAGGAATCCAAACAGGACTCCAGTCAGCCATCAAGTGGAAAGGAGGAACCCAGACCAGTGGTCATTCCGTATGTTGCGGGCGTATCAGAGAAACTGAGACGTTTATTGTCTAAACATAACGTCCCAGTGGCTTGTAAACCCCAAAATACATTATGGCAAAGACTGGTTCATCCCAAAGATCCAGTCCCCCGGCACAAACAGAGTAATATTGTGTATGCTGTTCAGTGTCAGGAGGGCTGTGATCAGTCTTACATTGGGAAAACTAAACAGCCACTGGCCGAAAGGATGGCCCAGCACAGAAGATCAACTTCATCAGGCCAGGACTCTGTGGTCTACACTCATCTCCAGGCCAGTGGTCACTCTTTCAGGGATGAAGATGTTCACATCCTGAATAGAGAGGAACGATGGTTTGAGAGAGGAGTAAAGGAGGCCATATTTGTGAAAAGAAACCGTGCATCATTAAACAGGGGTGGAGGCCTCCGTGTTCAACTGTCCACCTCTTACAATGCTGTTATTGCTAGTATCACTCAACCCCCTGTGAATAGCAAACAGCCATCAGGGTGCTAACGATCCATCGCTAGGCTGATGGTCCTCCTTCATCATGTGAACAGCTAGTTTTGGTTGTCAGCAGCAAACTGGTTGATCCACTACGAGAAGGTGCTATTTATAAGACTGAGCTGAATACAGCATCTCAGACTGAGGAAGTGTTTCGGATGAAAGACGAAACATTTCTACTTTTTTGTTGTTGTAGTTTGTTTTGTTTTTTTGAATGTCCAGAGGACCAGACTTAACTTTTTTTGATCCACCCAGAAAGGCCCTTCTGGACCTGGATTTGAACCGGGGACCTGCTCGCTGAGAGGTAGCAGTTCTACCAGTTGTGCCACCGTGCGCAATTATTGCATTTATATGCAATTATTTATATAATTCATAACATGCGTTTTTCTTTGTCCTTCTCCCTATAGAAACTACAACTTGTCCAGACACTCTGTTTTGTCTATTTCCTGTTCTCTCTAATCTCAGCCTGCTGGAAGTTTCTTCCTGTTAAAATGAGTTTTTCCATTCCACCATCACCAATGTGCTGCTCAGAATTGGGGGATTGCCACAAAGTGAATATTTGAAGCAAACAGCTTGCTTACTTACATAAACAGGCAGCACGACACCTCAGTGGTTAACACTGCTACCTCACAGCAAGAAGGTCCTGGGTTCAATCCCCGGTTGGACCTGGGGTCTCTCTGTGTGGAGATTGCATGTTTTTCTCGTGCTTGCGTGTGTTTTCTCCAGGTACTCCGTTTTCCTCCCACAGACCAAAAATATGCATGATCTCAAGAGTCACCTCTTAGTGACCTTAACCTTCTTTCAGAGTGAGATCGGAAGAAAAAAATAAAATCAGTAATTAGACTAGGGTCTAGAATAAATAAGGGAGGGATCCAGGGCCTCTCTTCAGGTCCATAACCCTTCCATTCCACTAGGTCAGGGGTCTGCAACCTTTACGATCGAAAGAGCCATTTCTACCCCTTTGTTCACGAAATTAAACGTGTCCAGAGCCAGATGCCTGAGCCACCTCAACTGTCTCCTCTCGATGTGGAGAAGCAGCGGCTCTACTCTGAGTCCCTCCCGGATGACCGAGCTTCTCACCCTATCTCTAAGGGAGAGCCCAGACACCCTGCGGCGAAAACTCATTTCGGCCACTTGTATCCGAGATCACGTTCTTTCGGTCACAACCCGAAGCTCGTGACCATAGACGAGGGTAGGAACGTAGATCGACCGGTAAATTGAGAGCTTCGCCTTTTGACTCCGCTCTCTCTTCACCACAACAGACCGGTACAGCGCCCGCTTCACTGCAGACGCTGCACCTATCGGCCTATCGATCTCACGCTCCATTTTTCCCTCATTCGTGAACAAGACTACGAGATACTTAAACTCTCCACTTGGGGCAGGAGCTCCTCCCCGACCCGGAGGGGGCACTCTACCCTTTTCCGGCTCAAGACCATGGCCTCGGATTTGGAGGAACTGATCCTCATCCCGGCCACGTCACACTCGGCTGCAAACCGCTCCAGCGAAAGTTGTAGATCACGACCTGATGAAGCCAATAGGACCACATCATCTGCAAAAAACAGAGAAGTGATCCTAAGGTCACCAAAACGGATCCCCTCAAGACCTTGACTGCACCTAGAAATTATGTCCATAAAAGTTATGAACAGAATCAGTGACAACAGGCAACCTTGGTGGAGTCCAACTCTCACTGGGAACGAGCCCGACTTACTGCCGGCTATGCAGACCAAGCTCTGACACCGGTCGTACAAGGACCTAACAGTCCATATCAAAGGGCCTGGTACCCCATACTCCCGGAGTACCCCCCACAGGGCTCCCCGAGGGACGCTGTCGAATGCCTTCTCCAAGTCCACAAAACACATGTAGACTGGTTGGGCAAACTCCCACGCACCCTCCAGGACCCTGCTGAGGGTGTAGAGATGGTCCAGTGTTCCACAACCAGGACGAAAACCACACTGCTCCTCCTGAATCCGAGGTTCGACTATCCGATGGACCCTCCTCTCCAGAACCCCCGAATAGACCTTACCAGGGAGATTTAAGAGCATGATCCCCCTATAGTTGGAACACACTCTACGGTCCCCCTTTTTGAAGAGGGGGACCACTACCACAGTTTGCCAATCATGGGGAACTGCCCTGATGTCCACGCAATATTGCAGAGTCGTGTAAGCCAACACAACCCCACAACATCCAAAGATTTAAGGAACTCTGGGTGAATCTCATCCACCCCTGGGGCCCTGCCACTGAGGAGCTTTTTAACCACCTTGGTGACCTCAGCACCAGAGATTGGAGAGCCCGACCCAAGGTCCCCAGGCTCTGCTTCCTCAGTGGAAGACATGCCAGTGGGATTGAGGAGGTCTTTGAAGTATTCTGCCCACCAACCCACGACATCCCGAGTTGAGATCAGCAGCACACCACCTCCACTATAAATAGTGTTGGTGGCATAACACCCCCCCCCCCCATCATTTATTACCACCAATCAGTTATTGGTGGAGAATAACTATGGGAAGCTTCAAAAGGGGAGAATCTAGTAGCTGAGGAAGTTAATGTATTGTGTGCATACTCAATCCATGGTAGATTGCTGTGTCAAGAAGAAAGATTCTGCTCAACCTTAAAATTGCCTCCAGCTCCTGGTTGCACCTCTCAATCTGCCCATTAGATTGGGGATGGCAGCCCAAGGTAAGGCTAGATGATAAGCCCAAAGAGTCACAAAAAGCCTTCCATACCTGGGAGATGAATTGTGGTCCACGGTCTGAAACAATGTTTACTTGGATGCCGTGAATCTGACAGAGCCATTTGACTATAGTTTTTATGAACCATCTATAAAAATTAGCAAACCCAGAAAACACTGCAACTGTTTACGGTTTTTGGGTACTGGCCAGTCATCAAATACCCTTATTTTATCAGGGTCTGTTGTCACCTGTCCAATATAAAAAATTAAGCCCAAAAATTACACTGCATTGATGTGAAACTCACTTTTCAGGTTTGACAAAACACTGGTTCGACAGAAGTCTCTGTAAAATGGCTCGAGCATGGTTGATGTGCTATTGGGGATCCTGGGAATAAATGAGAATGTCATCCAAATAAACAAAGACAAAATATTAAAAAGAAAATATCTCAAAACAGCATTATCCAGGGCCTAAAAACTGCAGGGGCATTTGTAAGACCAAACGGCATGACCAAACATTCAAAACGTCCCAAAAGGGTTTTGAAAGCCATATTCCACTCATCCCCCTCCCTAATCTAGACTTATTGGTAGGCACTGCTTCAAAAACCTTTCTACGTGATGTAGAAAGCAAAAATAAACTCTATTCCTTGATGGATATTGAATCCCTGGGAGACTCTTTTTAGAGTTGCTGGTCCCGTTTAACCCAGTCAGAACCGGGTCATAATTTCATTATAATCCCATCTCTGAGCAGATCCAAAACCCCTGTACCAGTCTAGATAAATATCTAACATTATACAGGGACATAAGAGTTTTGTCCTTATTCTCAGCAAAGAAAAACCTTTCTCCCACTGGAGAAGTGGAAGGATGAATGATTCATGAGATCAGAGAATCTTCTATGTAATTCTTCATGGTTTCTCTCTTAGGAATGGATACCTTGTAGAGTCTGCTAGAAGTGAGTGGGGCTCCAGGCAGTAAGTTGATGGCACAGTTATAAGGGCAATGAGGGGGAAGAGACAGGGCCTTCTGTTTACTGAAAACAAGACTAAAAACACAATACAAAGCTGGCACCTTTGATAAGTCTGGTTCTTCTGATACAACCTGACATTTTTGGGCACTAAATACAGCAGAACATAAACATCTGGCTAGACACTTGGAACTCCAACTCTCCAACCTCTTAGTCCAGTCAATCACAGGGTTGTGTTTCTGTAAACAAGGATATCCCCAAATCATATGTGATGTGTGTGTGTGTGGGGGGGGGGGGGGGGACAAAAAACTCACCCTGTTCATGATGATTGCCTGAGATGTCTATGTGAATATTCTCAGTTTAATGGGTGATAGTAGGTTTGTCCAGTGAGAGCAGCCACCAACAGGAGATTCTGGAGGGGACCAGTTGATATATGCAATTGACTGACTAATTCCTGATTGATTAAATTATGTTCAGTGCCACAGTCTATGAGAGTCTGAATAGAGAGGTTAGAATTACTACCATATTACCCACCGGTATCTCTCATATTATTGGTGGGCTCTGGCTTTTAAGAGTAGAGGGCAAGAAACAACAAAGTGTCCAGACTTACCACAATAAATGAACTCCTTTGCTTGAATATATCATTGCTTCTTCTCTGGTTCAGGGTCATGTTCATTCATGAAAGTTTGAGGTGGTTCTCAAGATGGGGAAGACAAAAAAGAATGCACTCTGGAAGTAGAATGCTCAGGGGGTTTATAGTTCTTCTCGCAACGTGTTCACCAAGTTTATCTTGATAGCGAGATAAATGGCATTGTCAAGCGTATCAGGGTCCTCACTAGTGGCAATATAGTTCTTAAATTGCTCAGATGATGAATTTAAGAAATATATATAAATATACAGTTAAGTCCTATGAGGGGAGTGGTGGCGCAGAGGTTAGAGAAGGTGAGCCTGTGATCGGAAGCTCGCTGGTTCAAGCCCCGGTACCGACAACATCAAAAATGTGGGTGGGGTAGGTGAAGCACCTGCACCCACCCTCATTCATCCCATTCTGGGCTCTTGAGCAAGGTCCTTAACCCCCACCATCTGCTCCTCCGGGTGTCCTAATTAGCACCTCTCTGCTCCACACAGAGGGCTGTGGTAGCTCGGTGGTCTGTGGTTGCGTAAGGAAGGGCATCTGGCATAAAAAAGCCAAAACTGCCAAGTCTTCATGCGACTTAGTTCGCTGTTGCGACCCCTAAAATAGGGAGCTGCTGAAAGAAGAAAAAAATATATATATACAGTTAAGTCCTATGTTGGCGTGAGAACGGGAGGTGTGACTGGAATCAAGGCTGACAGCGGTTACACAAAATTGTTTGGAAGTAGAGGTAACAAGGTTGCAAGCTGTTGCATAGAGTGTACAGCATGCCTCCCGTCTCAGCTCCTCCATATTTGCCCTAGCTGTCTGCTGTTGAGAGTTGTGTATGGTGTCATATTGGGTGATTTTATCATTTGGGAAATCTAGTGTTCTGTGAATATTTTCGCTCTAGGATAAACTCTGGGATTTGAAGCTGGAGTGTTCTGTCATTTTTGCTGAGCAAAAACAAATGTTTTGACTGACAGTTTGCTTTTCCCAGGACACAAAGTTCATTCTCAATAATCCAGGTAAAAATCCAACAATGTTCAAAGGATGGTCAATGTTCAATCCAACAAAGGATTAAAGTACACAGAGGTAAAAATGTAAGTACTCTATGTTTACAGGTGAAAGAACAAAGTAGTAGGTCATCAATCTGTGGAGGATGGAATAGGATGAATCTCGAGCAACCATTAATTTTAGGATAATGCTTGCACAGAAAAGCTGTCTCTTATAGTGGATGAGTATCTCTTGGGCGTAGATGGAGAGGCAGAGAAGATTCCAGGACCAGGCGCAAGAACCAGTGGAGAATGTCAGTCATTTCGCAGGCAGAGTGGATGGTTGGAGCGTGACAGGTGGGACCAGAAAATTCAGGAACATGTAACTCAAAAGCCAAGTGAACCAAACACGCCAGCAATGGCTTCTGAAGAGAAGGATGCTTAAGTAGTAGAGAGGAGCTCATCGGCTCATCTGCTGCAGCTGTGCAGGATCTGTTCCACCTGTCACTTAGGAGCTGTTTGGAAGATGTATAATGCCACAAACGAATAGCTAAACACAGGAATCCTCACACCAGGAACTGTTTGATGTAAAATACCATTCTGGTGTGATTCAGTCCCTGGTATTGTTCTGGATTTGTTGTTTTTCTGAGGCTCCATACACTCAGTATATATAATCGGTAAGAACAAAGTGTATTGACTTTTTTTAAGACTCACTAAAGAAAAAGCATGGTTTATGCACAGATTAAATCTGTGTTTTCAATTATAAAAACATCTTTTGAATTGTGCTGAAAAATTAATGTTGCTAATTTGCATATCTTTACCTAATATAAAAATTAATCAAATGGTCTAAAATACTTTATCACTCTTTGCCATTCCAGGAGACAGTCCTCTGACACAAAGTACATAACCTAACCTCTTTTAAACAGGAAAATATAAGCTGTGTTTGTGCAGATGCTCAAGCTTCTGACCTCGTCAGAAACTGAGTTGATATTGTGTCATTTTTTTTATAAAATTAGACGATCTATGGTTGTTCGCTCAGTTGGTCTTCAATGTCTTTGTGTTTACCTTAATTTAAAGCATACATTTTGGCATCAGTAAGGACAATAAGAAGTGTAAAGTACATGTAATTAAGACCAAATTAGAAATGTTTGTGTTATCTTTCTCTAGAAAGTCTGTGCGGGGGCAAGGTGGACCCTATAAAACAAAACCGGTCACAGACCTGAGTCACTGGAGGTTGATCTCTGTGGAAGACCGACACAGCTGGGAATATGTGGAGGATCTCGACAGAGAGCAGACCATGCTGGAAGCTTATTCTCTGGGATTGGACACTGTATGTTTCAATTATGATTCTATTTATGAAAAACATGAACAATTGTGTTATAAAATATATTAAATTTTTGGTATAATTGAGGTCAGAATAAGTACGGACAACATTTAGGTTTTAAGCGTCTATTTCCACATTTCATCTTCTAAGGCAAAAACTTCTAAATATCCATTTCTCAAACATTCGGTGTGTTTTCTATGTGCTGTTTCAGAAAAAAACAGGACTAAGATCACAAAAATTATGCCAAACTGAAATGACATTTCCTGTTCGAGATAACCCTCCTCCTAAAAGGTAATCTGGTTTTCTCCACAGAGCAAGTTTGTTCCTGACTCCCCAGCTGCACAAACCGCTGTTGAAGCAGCTATGAAAGGCATGAACTTCTACAGTCAGCTCCAGGCAGAGGATGGTAGCTGGGTGGGGGACTTTGGCGGACCCCTCTTGTTTATGCCAGGTAAGATGCATCACTCTCCTGTTTTACTCCTGAGGTAAATATCTGCAGCACTTCCATTCTAACTGAACTATTTAAATAAACTATGGCGTGGATGGTGATGCAGACTTGTGGTTCTTCTTCTTTTTCTTTCGACTTTTCCCTCTTCAGAATCATCCTCCTCCATCTCACTCTGTCCTCTGCATCCTCTGTCCTCACTCCAACTACCTTCATGGCCTCTCTAACTGCATCCATAAATCTCCTTTGTCCTTTTCCTGGCAGCTGCATTTCTAACATCCTTCTACCAATATATCCACTGTCCCTCCTCTGGACATGTCCAGACCATCTCAGTCTGGCCTCTCTATCTCCCAGTTCAACCTGTACTGTACCAGTGATTATCTCATTCATAATCTTATCCATCCTTGTAACTCATAAAGAGAACCTCAATATCTTCATTTTTGCAACTTCCTGTTCTTTCTCCTGTCTTTTTGTCAAAGCCACTGTCTCCAGACCATACAACATAGCTGGTCTCACAACTGACTTGTAAACTTTTCCTGTGACCTTTGCTGACACCTTTTTGTCACAAATCACTCCTGAAACTTTTCTCCATCCACTCCATCCTGTCTGGACTCTCTTTTTCACTTCTTTAACACTTTCCTCATTTTCCTAGACAGTAGACCCCAAGTACTTGAAGTCCTGCACCTTTGTGACCTCTGCTCCTTGTAGCCTCACTGTTCCACCAGACTCCCTCTCATTCACACACATGTACTCCGTCTTACTACGGCTGACTTTCATTACTATTCTTTCAAGTGCATACCTCCACCTCTCCTAGTTCTCTTCCACCTGTTCCCTGTTTTCACCACAGATCACAATGTCATCTGCAAACATCATCATCCATGGGGATTCTTGCCTGACCTCATCTGTTAGTCGGTCCATCACCAGAGCAAACAGGAAGGGGCTCAGAGCCGATCCTGGATGCAATCCCACCTCCACCTTGAAGCTATCCGTCACTCCTACAGCACATCTCACCACTATCCTGTTGTCCTCATACATGTCCTGTACCAGTCTAACATACTTCTCTGCCACTCCAGATTTCCTCATGCAATACCACACCTCCTCCTTCAGCACCCTGTCATATGATTTTTCTAATCTACAAAAACACAATGGAGTTCTTTCTGACCCTCTCTGTACTTCTCCATCAGCATCCTCAAAGCAAAGATGGCATTTGTGGTGCCCTTTCTTGGCATGAAACCATACTGCTGCTCACAAATAGTCATCTCTCGCCTAATCCTTGCTTCCACAACTCTCTCCCAGATCTTCATCGTGTGGCTCATCAACTTAATTCCCCTGTAGTTGCTACAACTCTGCACATCACCCTTTTTTGAAAAATGGGCACCAGCACACTTCTTCTCTAGTCCTCAGGCATTTTCTCACCCTCAAATATGCCATTGAATATTTGAGTCAAAAACGTCACTGCCATCTCTCCAAGACATTTAAAAACCTCCAATGGTATGTCATCAGATTCTACTGTCTTTCCCCTGCTTCATTCTTTTCAGCGTTTTCCGGACTTCACCCTCACTAATCTTTCCCACTTCCTGGTCCACAGTTTCTATGGTCTCTACTCTTCTTTCTCTTTCATTTTCTTCATTCATTAGCTCCTCAAAGTATTCCTTCCATCTTTCCGTCATATTCTCCTCACTTGTTAGAACATTATCTTTCCTATCTTTAACAAGCCTAACCTGATTCACATCCTTTCCAGCCTGATCCCTCTGTCTTGCTAATTGGTGCAAGTCCTTCTCGCCCTCTTTAGTGTCCAGCCTCCCATACAACTCATCATATGCCTTCTGCTTTTCCTTAGCTACCTCCCTCTTTATTATTAACCTTTATTTCACCAGGCAAATCCCACTGATATCATAGATCTCTTCTGCAAGGGAGGCCTGAAGGCAGCCTAACGTGGATGTTTTTGGTCTGTGGGAGGAAAACGGAGTACCCGGAGAAGACACACGCAAGCATGAGAAAAACGTGCAAACTCCACACAAAAAAGACCCCAGGTCCAACTGGGGATTGAACCCAGGATCTTCTTGCTGTGAGGCAACAGTGCTAACCACTGAGCCTTTGTGCTGCTTTGCTCTACATCCCATCTCCTTATATTCCTGTCTCCTCTCTTCAGTCCTCTCACTGTCATATTTCTTCTTGGCTAACTTCTTTCTTTGAACGGCGTCCTGTATTTCCCTATTCTACCACCAGGTTTCCTTATCCATTCTCTGTCCAAATGACACACCAAAGTACTGTCCTCCCTGTCTCTCTAATTACTGTTGCTGTAGCAGCCCAGTCATTTGGAAGCTCTTTCTTTCCACCCAGACCCTTTAACAGCTCCTCTCTGAATTTCTCACAACATTCTTCCTTATACAGCTTCCACCAATTGGTCTTCTTCTCTGGGTTTACTCTTTTTCACAACAACAGTCATTCTACACACAACTATCTGATGCTGTCTGGCCACACTCTCCCCTGCCACAACCTTACAGTCTCCAGTCTCTCTCAGGCTTCTTCTTTTACACAGAATGTAGTCAACCTGCATACTCCTTCCTCCATTCTTATAGGTAACTCTATGTTCCTTCCTATTTTGGAAATAAGTGTTGACTACAGTCATTTCCATTCTCTTGGCAAAATCAACCATCATCTGTTCTTCCTGGTTTCTTTCCTTGACACCAAACCTACCCATCACTTCCTCATCCGCTCTGTCTCCTTCACCAACATGTCCATTCAGGTCTGCTCTAGAGATGCACTGATCCGATATCAATATCGGTATCGGTACAATATAGGAAAAACTTCTGGATCGGGTATCTGTGACAAAGTGACCTATCCATTTTCTGATCCAACCTGCAGAGATTTCCAATCCATGATGCATGTTGGCTTCAAACTATGGAATGGATATCCTGAATGGAGGCGTGTTTCATGAACCCAGAGTAATAAGACCTGCGTCACATTCAGGAAATCCATTTCATAGTTTGCAGCCAGCTACAACGTGAGGACTGAGTTAGCAGCACTGTGGCTAACTGCTAACCAACTTTTCATTGAAACATGTCCGCTGTGTGGAAGTATTTTACACTAGAAACACCACAAAACAAGAAAGCAACGTGCAATATCTGCAGAGCCATAGCACCACATTAAACCACGGTAAAGTTGTTTTACGTTGGACATTCAAGCTCCGTGGCTTCAGCGTGGCACTACTAGGCAACTCAACACCGGCCAGCCGCATCCAATCTGCCCCGCTAACTCTGCCCGTCTCTGAGGAGGGACAGACTGAGCGTGAATGACCAAAATCAGGTTGCTTGCTTCGGACTGAACAAGAAGAAGACATCGCTGAAGCCCCAGAGCTCGAATGTTTACCAAGAAGTTGCTAAACTTCATCGTAATTAATGACCAACTGCTATCAGTTGTAGAAAACAAAGGATTTTGCAGCTTGATACTTGCAGCCAAGATATAGTTTACCCTCCAGGAGATATTTATCAGTACAACAGTAGACTATCGTAAAAAAACATATGATTTGAAAATTACAAGAAAATTATGTATATATATATATATATATATATATATATATATATTTAAACAAAACAAAAACAGCTACATTATAAATTAAAAACAGGAACATGTCTGTTGGTTATTCCATGAACTTGGCAGATGTTTAAAGCCATTTAACATTTTATATTATTTAATTCATTTATTCATTCATTTAAAAGAAACAAAACAAATTAATCAAAAAGAAAACATTGAATGAAAAGAGTGCAGAAAGGAGAAAAATTGTATATCTGCCCCTTATTTAAGAAATTATAAAATAACTTTAAACAATCACTTAAATTCATCACTTTAATATCCACTTTAAAACTAGGAATAAAAAGAAACATGTTTTGTGTTAGCAGAATTTAATTCTAACTTTAAAACTTATCCAACATTAATAAAACTTACCTCAAGTTACCTTTTTGGACATGCATGCATATATTTGTACAAATCGTACTTGAGAGGAGATTATTACAGCCTCATATAAAATCAATGATGATGATGATATCGGAACTGGATTGGTATCGGCCGATATTTAGATTTAGGTATCGGGATCTGATCAGAAGTTAAAAAAAAAAAGTGGATCAAGGCATCTCTAGTCGGCACTGATCACAACTCTTTCCTCCCTGGAAATATTTTCTATCACTTCATCTAGATTTTTCCAAAATGTATCTTTCTCCTCCCCATCACATCCAACCTGTGGAGCCTAACCACTGACATTGTTTAGCATCAGACCTTCTACTTCTACCTTCAGGCGCAGCATCACCCTATCTGACACTTTTTTCACATTTACTATATTCTTTGCCAAATCCTCATTCAGGACCACTCCTACTCCATTTCTCTTTCTATCCACACCATGGATGCAGACTTTTGGTTGTCTGTTTATATTCCCAGGTCTTCTTGTTGTGTGTCATGTGACTAAGATCCAGCTGCCAAAGCCCTGGAAGATGGAGATGGTGAGGTACTTGCGCTCTGTCCAGCTGCCAGATGGAGGTTGGGGACTGTACGTCTACATCAAACATTTTATTTTGCAATTTGCTCACTGATATTTATCTGCTGTGAGAACATGCTTCGAACTGATCTGTTGAGCCTCGTGACAAAAGTGGCAAACATGCTGTTTCAGTTTAAGAAACTGAGGATACCCATTGATGAGGAGATTTAGGTGTTGTTCTGTCCCATTCTTAAGGGGTCCAATAGTTGGACACCCTATCACAGACATTACTCCTCCTCATCATCATAATGTGTCAAATGAAGTGAATCATACATCTGGGGAAACCCCAAATTCCCTCTTTTCAGCAACACTCTCTAGCTCCTCTTCCTGGGGGATCCCACAGCGTTACCCAAGCAGGGCGGATAGACAGGCGCTGGTCATAAAATTAGAATATTATGAAAAAGTTTATTTATTTCAGTAATTCCACTCAAAAAGTGAAACGTATATTATATTCATTCATTACACACTATCTCCTGACTGATATATTTAAAATGTTTATTTATTTTAATTTTGATGATTATGACTGACCCCAAATTCAGTATCTCCGAAAGTTAGAATATTGTGAAAACATTCAATAATGAAGACACCTGGTGCCACACTCTAATCAGCTACTTCATTCAAAACACTTACAAAGACCTTTAACTGGTCTCTCAGTCTAGTTCTGTAGGTTACTCAATCATGGGGAAGACTGCTGACTTGACAGTTGTCCAAAAGACGACCATTGACACGTTGCACAAGGAGGGCAAGACACAAAAGGACATTCAGTGCTTCCTATCATAAAGTGTGTCCTATGTTCATGTTTGTGCTGATGTTCAATGTTTTTATTCTGTTAGTGCTCAGTGTATATTTAGTTTATGTTTTTCTTAGTTCATATCTTAGATGTTATTACTGTTTTTCTTATACATTTTATTGATGGATGTAACTGGGACCCTGTGTACATAATTTCGCTCCACCACATGTACCACATGAGGTGCGAATGACAATAAAGAAACTCTGATGCTGACTCTGAAAGTAGCTATCTGGAGCAAGTCATTATTGACATGAGCTGCTTAAAATAACATTTTTCATGACCAGCCATAATTTGCCAAGATCCAAATGTGTTTTAAATGTGTTGCAGCCTGAAATATGTCTAGACTAATTTGGATGTTAGGATCTTAATAACATACTGATTGTATATTTGCGGATCCTTCAGGCATATTGAAGATATATCTACAGTGTTGGGAACGGCGCTGAATTACATCACAATGAGGCTCCTGGGAGTGGATGCTGATGACCCAGATTTGGTTCGTGCTCGAAACAACCTGCACAAAAAAGGTTTGAATAAAGTCATAATAAACTGTCAGCATGACAAACAGACAAATAGCAAGATGTCTGACATCCTTCCACTAGTTGTTAAAGCTTTCTTTATGATGATTTGTTTTTAGGTGGTGCAGTCGGGATTCCATCGTGGGGAAAATTCTGGCTCTCTGTCTTAAACGTCTACAGCTGGGATGGCTTTAATTCAGTATTTCCAGAAATTTGGTAAGCTCTAACAGCCTGTAATGTTGTCTTTTACTAGCTTTAAATAAAACAGAACTATTGAGAATCTCTGCTAATGTGTGAGAAAACAAGTATACAGTGCTGTGCAAAAGTCATAATCCATCCGGTCGAAGTGACAGATTGATGTTAGGTGTGTTCCCATCATCAATCAGTAGCACAGTCTGGAGATTCAGAGCTGATAGATGTATTTATTTTGTGTGCTTAAGGTTGCTTCCCAGCTGGATGCCAGTCCACCCATCAAAAATGTGGTGTTACTGTCGTCAGGTGTTCGGACCTATGAGCTACTGCTTTGCTGTCAGACTGACTGCAGAGGAAGACCCTCTGATTCTCAGCCTGAGACAGGTGCAAATCTCAGCATGAACCACATGAGGGAGCCATGCTTGCTGGCGATAATACAGTCTCAACTTTGTCAGTTGTAAATCAGACACACTGGCTTTGTTTAAAGATATAAATCCAGATTATTTACGTGATTTTTAAAAATACTTTCCAATAAACACTCCAGCATGGCTTTTTACATGGCCCTAGTCTAACTTAAATGAGATGTGTTGCTGCCATCAATTTCAAAGTTGTTGGGTTTTTATTTTATTTTAATTGTCCAATTTCCTAGAATAAATATTCACTACAATAAATTGTTATTATAATGTGAGTTTATGAGGTTGGCAAATCATTGCTCTCTGTTTTTATTCACATTTAATACAACTTGTTTATTATTAGATTTTAGTTTTGACTTTTTCTTTATAAATTATTTGATATCAAAGTTTTTTATAATTAGTTTCATGTTTGTATGCAGGAGCTGTACGTCCAGGACTACGCCACCATTAACTGGCCCGCTCAGAGGAACAATGTGGCAGCATGTGACCTGTATGTACCTCACAGCAAACTACTGAATGCTATCCTCTGTAAGTAAGCACAACTCAGTGTCAACAATAATCATCATTGCCACAGAAATGGTTATTTTGTTGTGTGATGTGACCTGTGGTGAGAGCAGGGAACAGGTGGAAGAGAACTTGAAGAGGTGGAGGAAAGCACTTGAAAGAAGAGGAATGAAAGTCAGCCATAGTACGACAGAATAGATGTGTGTGTGTAAATGAGAAGGAGACAGAGCAGTGAGGCTACAAGGATCAAAAGTCACAAAGGTGCAGGACTTCAAGTACTTGGGGTCCACTGTCCAGGAAAATGGGGAATGTAGTAAAGAGGTCAAAATGAGTGTCCAGGCAGGATGGAATGGATGGAGAAAATTTTCAGAAGTGATTTGCGACAAAAGGGTGTCAGCAAAGGTCAAACGAAAAGTTTATAAGACAGTTGTGAGACCAGCTATGTTGTATGGTCTGAAGACAGAAACATGGACAAAAAGACAAGAGACAGAACTGGAAATGGCAGAAATGAAGATGTTCAGGTTCTCCTTGGGAGGGACAATGATGGATGAGATTAGGGATGAGATCATCAGAGGTACAGCACAGGTTGAACAACTGGGAGAAAAAGTTAGAGAGGCCAAATTGAGATGGTTTGGACATGTCCAGAGGAGGGACAGTGGGTATATTAGAAGGATGTTAGAAATGCAGCTGCCCTGAAAAAGACAGAGAGGAAGGCCATAGAGGAGATACAGTAAATGGATGCAGTTAGAGGACATGGAGGTAGTTGGAGTGAGGACAGAGGATGCAGAGGACAGAGTGAGATGAAGGATGAGACCCCATGAAGAGGGAACAGTTGAAAAAAAGAAGTCACAGATATGTAACCACCAGATATTTAAAATGATACCTAGTACATTTAATGTACACAAAACCAAAGAACTCTTCAACCTTTTAGAATATTCAGACATCAAATTGACCATGGTCACCAAACATCCAAAGTCCTTATCAAAACGTTCAGAAAGTCTGGAAATGTTCTATTAAGACACCTTGTAAAGATTACAAGAAAGCCTGACTGCTTGAAAAATAAAACGGATTAAGTCTGGATCAAACTTCATTAAAGGACTGATGTTAAACTTTGGTTTCATGCAGTTACAAGCCTTCTCCCTGCAGCCACCCCTAACTTTGTGACTCCTGTACTCCGACAGTGGTGTTGAATGTTTATGAAGACTACCATAGCTCCACACTGAGAGAAATGGCTCTAAAAGAGATATACGAGCACATCAAGGCCGACGACCATTTCACCAACTACACCAACATTGGTTCGGTAAGATAAATTCACTTTCACAAGATTACAAAAACGTATTAATGTTGTATCTTTAATGCCTCTTCATTTTGGTATAGATCCCCAAGACCATGAACATGCTGGTTCGCTGGTATGTGGACGGACCCACCTCACCGGGTTTTCAGGGGCATTTATCCTGGATCCCTGACTACCTCTGGTCAGTCAGTCTTTAACAAAGATCAGCTTTAGCAAAACAAAACTCCTGCTCAATATGACATGTTAATATGTGCACATAAGAGATGTAAGGAATAAGTCATTTGCACCACGGATAATGAAATTGGAGCAGATGAAGCTTTGGGATTAAATCTAGATGAATCAATTTATGACAAGAACTGGTTTTGGATCAGCACATCAACATGAAAATACAGGATTGGTTTAAATGTTTATTGTAAACGAACTGCTTCTGGTCGAGGTTGGGGTCCTGGGGCCGGTCTGATCTGTCAAGACCGGCCCCAGTCTTGACAACCCTTCTTCAAACTTGAGTTTGAAGAAGGGTTGTTGATGGGTTCTGAGGTTTTCACCAACCTTCTGTCTTGATGGTTTGACTGGTGCTGTAGTCTCGCTGTTGCCGGTGACATCACTCAGGGAGAGTGAACTGCAACAGTGGAGCGGTCCAAGATTGTTGAGTCCAGAAGGTGGAATCCAGGTTCGTGCTCCAGTAGTCGTAGCAGGGTTCATGCAAAGAGAAGCAGAGAGGAGAAGCCAGAGCCAAAACGTGATCCAAAGAATAGTCGAGACAGAGTGCAGAGTGGTTAACATGGTCAGATAGGTAGACAAATCCAAAAGGGCCAAAAGGGCAAGGCGTCAAAAAACAGGCTGAGGTTCGTGGTCAAAGCAAGAGTCAAAACAGGGTATGCTGGATTTCTACTGCTTGAAAAGGTTTGAGAATCTGGCACTGAATGAGGGTAGACAGGGAGCTTAAGAAAGAAGGTGATCGGGTGCGATGGATGAAGACTGATTGCAGTGACAGTGCAGAGGGGATGTGGTGCAGAGTGACATGAGCAGAGTGAAAAGAGATGAATGAACTTGGGGAGAAAACATAACATGAAAACAACAGTGTGGCATAAAAATGGGTCAAAAACATGACAGTTTATTATATATTTCCACCAATGAAATCCTATTTCTTTAGTTATTAGATGAAAAGTCTGAACGCAAGTTTGTTTCTACAAAAATCCACATCAGTGGGAAGTAAATTTCTCCCACAAGATCACTCACAGCAGACAGCACACTGTCCCCGACACATTCAGAAAACTCTCCTGTGTCAATTCTCCGGAATTCAGTTCAGTTTTTTTAAACAACAATAATTCACAACAACCATCCGACCAGGGCACTATACACAGAGTTCATAACATAAATCCAATTCCAGTCCAGTTAGTTAATTCAGTCCAGTTACAATACAACACAATTAGCTTCAGTGCATTGCAAAACCATGAATTAGTAAAAGAGGTGTTAATTCAGGGAAAGCAGAAGGTTGCATCATCATTTTGTCGAAGTCTTCCTTTAATTCAATTAATTTTTTTATATAGTGCCAAATCACAACAAAGTTGTCTCAGGGCACTTTACAGGAACATTTGCATACATGAAAGCCAGTTAGTAAAGTTCTCTATCTAAGGAATCCAGTAGACAAGTTGAATCTTGGCTTTGTTGCAGTCTCCCATCCTGAGCAAGCACAGTGGCAACAGTGGAAAGGAAAAACTCCTTCCTGAGCAGATTGTTGACGACAGTGGAAAGAGACACTTTTCTTTTAAAATCAAGAAACCTCAAACAAAACCAGAACCAGTATGAGAACTTCTCGACCAGCTGGGGTTTGAGAGGGCAGAAAAGACACGCAGAGGGAATGGTCCAGGAGGTGTAGTTTCTATGGGAAGAAAAAAAAAAGTTAATAATAGAAATAATTACAAACATGAAAAGAAGAGTGAGTAAAAACAGCAGCAGAGTGAGATGTGGTCACTTTAACTTCCAGCAGTCTTAGCCTATAGCTGCAGAACTAAGGGATAGCTTAGCAAACCAAAGTCAACCCAAACTATAAGATTTATCAAAAAGGAAAAGTTTTAAGCTTAGTCTTAAAAGTTGACAGAGTATCAGCCTCACAGACAGAAACCGGAATTTGGTTCAATAAGAGAGGAGCCCGAGAACTGAAAGCTATGTCTCCAATTTTAGAAACTCTAGGAACCACAAGTAAATCTGCAGTCTGAGAGCAAATTGTAGAAAGTGCTAGATTCATGTAAAAATTCAGTGTAAACATTGGGCTCTGAATGACTTTTCTGAAATTTGTAGAAGAAGCAGAATTACCTAAAACTAACCAAAGCTAATAGGTACAAAATGTTAGCTAAAAGTATCAAAATGCTAAATAAAAGTATCAATACACTAGAATAAAGTTAAAAGAAGTAGTCGACTCTATATAAAAAAAAGAAACTGTCCAGATGACCTGACTGAGAATTATTGGATTTGATACCTGGATGATTGAGCATGAACTTTGTTGCCTTGAACCACTTTGGCTGTGACTGTCTGGAAGGATTCAACGGGGGGACAAGACGGCCCCCAGAAACCATCTTAGCTCCAGCAACCTGGTTGGTCCACTTAAGGAGTTTACTGCTTGGTGGGGAAACAGTTTACTGGAACTCCTCAGACTGATGAAGCCTTCCGGAAAGAGGACGAAATGTCTCTATATAAAACAAGAAACTGTCTATATCACGTATTTGCTTTGGGTCATATCACCCAACTCTACCATCAGTTGGAGTCAAATTCTTTGAGAATCCTTGTCATTAGCCAAATCTGTAAAAACATTTTTAAAGTTGCTAAACTAACTGTAAGGTTTCTGTATTCCAGGATGGGGTTGGATGGCATGAAAATGCAGGTAGACATGTAATTCTAATTGTATTACTGCACTATAAATATTTAAAATAAAGTTAGTACCCCTTTATAGTACTACTTAATTTAAATATTTTGTTCTTCAATACAAGTTTTTTGTTGTATTTTCCCCCACACAGTCAACAAACGGGTGTCAGCTCTGGGAAACTAGTTTTATTGTTCAGGCTTTTCTTGAGGTAACGATACAATGGACACTTGTGTTATAGTGTTTCTATTGTTCAAATAGTTTCTGAAGCTATATATTTTCCAGGCTGGAGCTCAGAATGACCCCAAACTGGTTGAGTGTCTTTGTAAGGCTCATGATTTTTTCAAACTCTCACAGGTAAAGCAAACACTTAAAAGCCATGCTACAGAGCATGAACATCCGGAACCTTCAAAAATGATTTCTGATGACTCATTACTTCTTTCGCTCAGATACCTGAGAATCCTCCTGATTATCAGAAACACTACAGACAGATGAACAAGGTAAGACCAACCTCACTTTTTATGCACTACACACTAATTATCACCCTTCTCTAAAGCTAAAAGGGCTGTTTTTGATGTGTCTGCTTGTTAGCAAAATATCTAATGAATCACCAGTGTTGGGAAGTAACAAAGTATGTGTTGAGGATGACTCAATTCAATTCAATTCAGTTTATATATAAAGCACCAAGTCACAACATAAGTCATCTCAGGGCACTGAAGAGAAAGATTCATTTATTAAAATAATTAACATTATTTATCTGAGGAGCAGACTGCTTTGAATTTAACTCCATCACAGAACCCTCATCTTGAGCGAGCATGAAGGCAAGAGTGGAAAGGAAAAACTCCCTCGTGAGGAAGAAACCTTTAGAAGAAATAAACAAGAGGCCATCTGCTTGGACCAGCTGGGTTTGATAGGAACAGATACACAATGGCAGGTCGAGAATTACATATTAAGACAGAAATAGTATCATATGAAAACTATTCAATTTTAATAATTCATTTAAGATAACGAGATCAATTTGTCCTCCAGCAGTCTAATCCTATGGCAGCATATACAAGCCAACCCTAACTACAGGATTTATCAAAAAGGAAAGTCTTAAGCCCAGTCTTAAAACTGGACAATGTGTCAGCCTCATGTACAGAAACTGGAAGATGGATCCACAAGAGAGGAGCCTGATAACTGAAAGATCTTCCTCTCATTTTGCTTTTCAAAACTCTAGGAACTGCAAGTAAGCCTGCAGTCTGAGAGCAAAGTGTTCTGTTGGGAAAATATGGAACAATAAGATCTGTAATATAAGATGGAGCTAGGTTGTTGAGAGCTTTGTAGGTCAGAAGTAAGATTTTTAATTCAATTCTGAATTTGACAGGGAGCCAATGGATTTTGGAATTCTTACATGAAAACCATTTTTGAAAATCTTAATGACAAAATCTTGTAATCAACAAATCCCTCAGCGACATTGTACGTTAGATGACAGATTTTAAATTAATTTCTGGACTTGACAGGGAGCCAGTGGAGAGAAGCTAAAACTGGAGAGATATGATCTTTTCTACTAACTCCAGTTAAGACTCTGGCAGCAGCATTCTGGATCAACTGAAGACTTTTTAAAATAAGTTTTTGGACATCCAGATAATAAACCATTGTAATTGTCCAGTCTAGACGTGACAAATGCATGAACCAGTTTTTCTGAATCATTTTTAGATAAGATGTTTCTAATTTTAGTAAATATTACGCAGGTAGAAGAAGGTGGTTCTAGTAACGTTTTTAATGTGGGGGATAAAAGACATGTCCTGATCAAAAATAACACCAAGATTATTAACATTAGAACTGGAGGACAGATTAATGCCATCTAAGGAGGGAGAAAGACTGAAAAATTCATTCCTAAGTTACTCAGGTTCAAAAACCAAAACCTCAGTCTTGTCTATATTCAAAAGCAGAAAATTTAGGGTCATCCAGGTTTTTATGTCTTTAAGTCATGCTTGTAGGCTAAGTAGCTGATTGGATTCATTGGGTTTCATGGACAAATATAACTGTGAATCATCAGCATAACAATGAAAATTTATCCCATGCTGTTTAATAACTTGGCAGCGCGGTGGCGCAACTGGTAGAGCTGCTACCTCTCAGCGAGCAGGTTACCCTGTTTCAACTCCCAGTCCGGGTGCCTTTCTGGGTGGAGTTTGCATGTTCGCTCCGTGCATGCGTGGGTTTTCTTCGGGTACTCCGGTTTCCTCCCACAGACAGAAAACATGCATTTTAGGCTGATTGGTAACTCTAAATTGTCCCTAGGTGTGAGTGAGAGAGTGAATGGCTGTTTGTCTCGTTTGTCTCTATGTGGCCCTGTGATGGACTTGCGACCTGTCCAGTGTGTACCCCGCCTCTCGCACAGTGATAGCTGGATATGGGCACCGGTTACCTCCGCAAACCAAAATAGAAGAAGCGGGTAAAGATGATGGATGGATGGATGGATGGATGGATGGATGGATGGATGGATGGACGGACGGACGGACGGACGGACGGACGGACGGACGGACGGACGGACGGACGGACGGACGGACGGATGGATGGACGGACAGATGTTTAATAACATTACCTAATGGAAGCATATATAAGATAAAAAATATTGGTCCAAGCACTGAACCCTGAGGAACTCCATGACTAACTTTGGTGTATGATGAAAATTAATTATTTACATTTACAAATTGAAACCCATCAGATAAATCTGATTTAAACCATTTTAGAGCCATTCCTGTAATTCCAACATCATATTCAAGCCTCTGTAGTAAAATATTGTGATCAACTGTATCAAATGCAGCACTGAGGTCTAACAGGACCAGTGTAGACACCTGTCCATTGTCAGAGGCCATCAGAATATCATTAGTAACTTTCCCCAGTGCAGATTCAGTGCTATGGTGAGTTCTAAACCCTGACTGAAACTCTTCAAACAGATTACTTCTTTGTAGATGTTCACGCAACTGACTAGCAACTATTTTCTCTAGAATTTTTGAGATGAAAGTTGGATTAGATATAGTCTATATAATTGGCTAGGATTCCTGAGTCAAGGTTATGTTTCTTAAGTAAAGGTTTAATTACAGCAATCTTAAAGCTTGTTGCTACGCAACCCTTTATTAGAAACAAATTAAGCAGATCCAAGAAGTGGTTTTAATTAAGGGAAATACGTCTTTAAATCGTCTGGCTGGGATGGGATCTAGCAGACATGTGGTAAATGGACTGTACTTTTATAGCGCCTTTCTACCTTATCAAGACAATCAAAGCACTTACAATACAATCTGTGCCCTCATTGCACTCTACCATATCGCTACAAAGCTAATTGAACAAATCATTCTAAAGAGACTAACCAGAGTTTTATCACATTCATACACCGATGGGACACACATCAAAGGCAATGAGGGGTTCAGTGTCTTGCCCAGAGACATTTTGGCATATGACTGCTGGTGGATTTGAACCCCCAACTCTTGCATTGAAGGACGACTGCTCTAACCACTAAGCCACAGTTGCCCCATGTGGATGGTTTGGATGAAGCTATTATTTTTGACAATTCAGAAAGCTCAACAGGACAAAAACAGTCCAAACACAAATCAGGTACAACATTTTTAAAGTTGTCTAATCTGACACAGAACCAGAGACTCCCAGCTACTACAACAACAAATGCTAGCTCAATATCTGTATGACTGAGTTATGGGCATATTTCTGTTTGCTAATGTTAATTAGTTGTGGCGGCCATCTTGAATCAAGTTGACTCTAAAAGTGATGTTTTTCCACTGATTAATTTCTGAACATTTCCTTAAAATCCGTCCTCTGGTTCATGAAATATTTTGCTAACAGAAACATGTGCAGACACAGGTAACTACATAAGCCCCAGCCACCATGAAAGGCAGATAATAAATTAAAGACAAATTGAGTGAATGAAGCACATTTCTCTTTATTTTGTTTATATACTGCCTTAGAGTCCTGTCATTGGCTCAGATTTGACAATAAATGTGTATACTTTTTATTAAAATACCAATGATTAAAAAAAATACATAAACACATGTTTTGGAGTAACAAAAAATTAGAAAAAGAAAAAAATTCAGTCCAATTTTTTTTTGCCATTCATAGATTTATTCGTTTACATTTATACTTATTTGTATCATTTGTTAGTCCTGCATATTCTATTATTCCTGATCTTTGGTTGCCGGAACAATTCTTATTATTATTATTATTTTAAATAGCTGTTCTGCATTTACAGCTCATGCACTGTGTGTTTCTGTGTGTGTTAGGGTGGTTTCCCGTTGACTAATCGTCACTTTAACTGGATCGTGTCTGACTGCACAGGAGAAGGCCTGAAGTCCGTGATGCTCCTGGAGGAGCTCTGTCCCTCCATCGAACAGCCGTTCAGCTCTGATCGTCTCTTTGATGCTGTCAATGTGGTCAGTTACCAGAACCGTGCACCCATTCACTCAGCTTTTTGGTTTTTGAAGGTCCATCAACTGTAATTGGTTTTAGTGATGATAGCTCACTAAAAGTATCCCAATTGTGCTTTAATGCTCTGTTCATCTTTTTTTCTTTTTTTTTTTTTGCAATCTACTTCTAAACACATTGCAATACTTCAGCCCTTCACAAATAAAGACATTCAGTTCATTCAGGAGATGCTTTGACTTTTGGTCTTCTGCTACCTTTAGCTAACCTTTAGCTACTTGTAGCTACTGTTCTGCAACTTTTAGTGTCTAGCCAACAATTTGCTATCTTTAGCTTCTAAAGTATCTTTTCAATACTTTTAGCTAGACTTTTACAAATTTAGATTGAATTGTGTTTTTAGCTTATAGCTAGCCTGTTGTTACTTTTAGTATTTTCCATTTGCTGCTTTTAACTAGCATTTTGTTAGTCTTTTGCTAGTTTTTGCTGGCTCTTTTCTATTTTTAGATGGTGTTTAGCTTCCTTTAGCTTTTTCAACAAAGTGTTTTTGATTTTTTTCATTTTTAAACATACAACAAAAAAGAACATAGAACAATGCCCCACTCCCCACCCCTTCCCTCCCGCACCGCATCAGTCAAATGTACACAAACAAATTAAACAGGCATTGACCTACTTTCCACATACAATACAAAGGGTAGCCAAGTGTCCCAAAATCTTTTACAGAACCCTTCAGGTATATCTTATTTTCTCCAAATGGATATGATACACCTCTCATACAATGTACATATGCTGGGGGTGTGGGTCCTCCCAATTGCTCAATATTAGCCTGCTGGCCAGAAGAGAGCCAAAGGCAATCACATCCTCACATTTGCTGAAGAATGTATCCACAGGGACCACCCCAAACAGTGAAATGAATGGTGATGGGTGTGCAGTTTTGCCACATATTCCACAGAAGGTGTCAAAGGCAAATTGTCAAAAAGCCTGCAGTTTGGGGTCTTCTTTTAGCTGGGGTTTAACTACCTGTAGTTCTTATCGAGCTCTTTGCTAATTTTAGCATTTAGATAGTTGTCTTCATTTAGTTTTGCCAACTATGTTTTAACATTTTGGGTAAGTTTCAGCAAAGTTATTCATTACTCAGAATTGACACTGGAATTTTACAAAAAAAAATAGAAATTATTTAGTAACTGGTTTGTTCAAATTTTCATCTCCTTTCTTGTTGCGCAACTTTAAATTAAAACGTGTTAATTATACACCAAAATATGCAGCTGCATCAGAAAGTTTGCCATGACTAAGCTGCACAACAAAGATAAAACTTCATCCATCCATCCATTATTTTCTACTTGATCCAGTAGATACAACTTGCAAAATAAAATGCAAGATAAATAACTAAATTTGGATAAAAATCACTGGATGTAAATATACAGCTGAGTAACATTTAGAACCAGTCCGGCTCAAAATAGCCAAAATACGTGAAGTACCTGTACATAAGCTCTGGGTCTGAAGACTGTCAAGTCAATTCAATTCAATTCAAAAATACTTTATAAATCCCAAAGGGAAATTGTTGCTGTAACTCCTTATCAGAGTCAGAGACAGAGATTCTTTATTGTCATTCGAAATTATGTACACAGGGTCCCAGTATCCGCATTTCATTAAGAGATGTTATAGATACTGATGGCTGTAGACAGGAAGGATCTCTTGTAAAGGTCCATCCCACAGTGGATCCTAAGAAACTGGTTGCAGATGCCGTCTGATCCATCCACCCAGACTCGGCTGGCCTCTCGGTTCCCCCGGGCTGTAGGACCGCCCGAATGCCAGGCAGAACTCCTCCCAGAACGATGGCCACTCCTCCCAGCAGTCTGCCGAGCTCCTCGTCGCTGCGGACAGCCAACTGTAGGTGCTGAGGGACAATCCTGTCCTTCCGCTGTCGTGAGCCGTGCTTTCTGCTAGTTCCAGGATCTCAGTGGTCAGGCAATCGAGCACAGCTGGCAGGTAGATGAGAATGCGTCCACAGAACATCCTTTCAACCCATTTGAGATTTGGGTCTGTAGTTGAGATATTATTTGAGCTTTTGAGATGTTAATCAGCTGCTGTTGGTTGTAGAAAACTGCCTTGTTGCCATGGTTGTGCATCATAACAAATGTCCAAAACTAAAAAAGTTTCAGTAAAAATCCTTCCAGCTACACAGCATCCGATACCAGAGGAAACAATCATCCAAAAAAAATGTGATTTACATCCAGAAAACCAGGAATTAACATTTTCAAAAGTAAAAACTCTGAATGAAAGTAACAGAGCTGCTCCAACATGCAGCCACCTTGAGCGGGGCCGTTCTAGAACTCACGGTTCAGAAAAAATGCTATTTGCCTAAAACCGGTTTGTTAAACGCTCGGCACATAAAAACAACAGCAGACACTGAATTTTAGCTTTTCCATCACGTCTGTTAATGCCTGTGGTAGCTTGAGGGGCTGCAGTTTTGTGATCCTAAGGTTGTAGGTTTGAGCCCAGGTTGTGTCAGGAAGGGCATCAGGCGTAAAACAAATTGGCAAATGTTTCAGGCAAGTTTGCTTGCTGTTGTTAACGTTATTCAAAGGTCTGAAGCAGGCTCTGAAACAAATGTGCACAGTATTACTGCAGGTTTATTGTACAGATAAGTGGAAATCACAAACTCGCATGATGTCTGCCCCTTTCACCTGAACAGCCACCCTGTTAACAGCGTGCACCACATTTTTCTTCAGAAACTGGTCACACCCCTTGGTGTCGTCATCTCCGCTCATAGGACAGCCTACTCTTACCACGTGACCAGCCTCTGAGCCAATAATACTTCCATCATTGATGTGAACAATCAAGTGTCAGGCTTGTTGCAGAGTGCAGACGTGTAACTAAAACTCCTTCCTACCGGAAACAAAAACCCGGAAATAAAGGTTCTGCATCGGTTTAATATGCATTTATACTGCAGACCTAGGTGTACACAACTTTCAGTAACATAACAAAATATAATACTGATAGAAATATATTTCAGTGTGGATACTTCTGAAGAAGGGAACAACTGAAAGAAACTTACTTTTACCATCATGTGTCTGTTGTTGTTCTTCAGCTGCTGAGCATGAGAAACAAAGATGGTGGATTTGCAACATATGAAACTACAAGAGGAGGAGATTTCCTGGAGTGGCTCAACCCATGTGAGATATTTAGTAAGTCTCTTGCAGACTTCATTTCAAAACCTTCACTGTGAGGTTTAGTCCTAAACCACAACTTTTTTTTTTTTTTAAACATGACATTCTTTTTTTTTTATGTCAATAAACTGCAGTATTATCATGTTCAAAATGCTGGGTTAAAATGGAAAATTTATTTACTGCTACCATTGTGAGAATGAAAATCAGCACCTCCAAATCTGAGGCCGTGGTCCTCAGTCAGTAAAGGATGGATTGCTCTCTATGGGTCAAGGGTGAGGTTCTGCCTCAAGTGGAGGAGTTCAAGTATCTTGGAGTTTTGTTCTCTCTTTTTTTTTTTACTTGCTCTCAACAAAGATGGACACATTATTTCCCACTCCTATCTCCCTCCTGTTTTTGCTCTTATCCTGTGAATCTCAGACCCTCTCTTTACACATCTTCTGAATCATAAATTATTATGTATCTGGTCAGCTGGTCTATCAATGCAATTGATAAAATTTTCTTGATGAGAAGACGGGATGAAGGAGAACCCAGATGCACCTGAAGGGACACACACACAGCTGGATATATCATGGAATTCCTGGGGTGAATGGAAGATGGTGTGCCTGTCTGTATTGCCCATTCAGGAAGTTGAAGACGTATACATAATTGGATTTATGATAACAGGGTTTCTGTTTTTTGGAATCGGTGGGTACCTGGGATATCGGCAAATTACGAAAACGTTGGCAACAGTTTTGACAATGGTGAGGCTACCTGCCTTATATGAAGGATTACACCGTGCTTTGAGCGCTCAGACTCAGATGCTTTGTGAGCTAAACCATAAGCTGGATATGATTTCTGAGAATCGCAGGACACTTGCGACTCCTAGAACTCGCTGGCATGAAGGAATCAACCTTGGAGAAGGCTACAAGCATGGACCGGCGGATTGACCATGAATCTGGTTGTTTGGATTCGCCATTGAGTGTACCAACAGAAACTATGAACACAGAAAGGAAATCAGTTGTCGGCCTGTCTCAAAACAATTGTTGTTTATCTGAAACTGACTCTCCCATTTGGCCTTGGATAGGCCAACTTATCTCAAATTACTCCTGTAGGATATGTAAATCATGAAGCTCTGCTGCTCTGCCCCCCACTCCCTGCCCCCCGAGAACATCTGTTGTCCCTTATCAGAGCTGAATCGACTGATAGACATTGTGCCATCTTTATCAGGACTATGGAACCTTCTGGTTGTGTTCACGGACAATCTCACTGCCTTTGTTGGCTTCCTTCCACCCTGCAAAATGTATTACTGTATATTTATCTATGTTCCTTTGTGCTGTGGTAGTTTCTTTGTCACCTTACATTGTGCCGTGTGTGTCAAGGACACATTGTGAGAGATATTTTTTAATACCTTCTTTCCTAATGTTTTATTCCCTTTTCTTATCTAAATGATAAGGACAGCGCTTCACACAAAGCTGCAGCCTCCATGCACTTCCGTCTACCCTTGTTGGATGGCTGCACTGGAATGTATTTTTGCTGTGCTTCACTGTGCAATGACAATAAAGTTGATTCTGATTCTGACAAGTGAGGAAAGAATGGAACGTGAGATTGACAGACAGATTGGTGCAGTGTCTGCAATATTGAGGACTCTGTGCCAGTCTGTTGTGGTGAAGATGGAGCTGAGCTGTTTACCGGTCAGTCTACGTTCCTACCCTCACCTATGGTCACAAGCTCTGGGTAGTGACTGAAAGAATGAGTCATGAATACAGATGACTGAAATGAGTTTCCTCCGCAATGTAGTTGGACGCTCCCTTAGAGATAGCGTGAGAAGTTCAGTTATCCAGGAGAGACTCGGAGTAGAACCACTGCTCCTCCACATCGAGAGGAGCCAGCTGAGGTGGTTTGAGCATCTGGCAAGAATGCTCCTTGGGCGTCTCCATAGGGAGGTGCATCGGGCATTTCCGACTAGGAGGAGACCCCGGGGAAGACCCAGGACACACTGGAGAGACTGCGTCTCTCTGTTGGCCTGGAAACACTTTGGTGTACGCCCGAAAGAGCTGGAAGAGGTGGCTGTGGAAAGAGAATTCTTGGCCTCCCTGTTCAAGCTTCTGCCCCTGAGACCTGACTTCAGAACAAGCGGAAGATGACAGATGGATTGATGGATGGATAATATCACTGTTTTCTGTCTTCAATAGGTGACACGATGATAGACCATACATTCGTGGAGTGTACCTCATCAGTGATGCAGGCTTTGAGGCTCTTCCAGAAGGCCTATCCTGGTCACCGCACCGAAGAGATAAGGTACACGAGTACAGGACAGTGGAAAAGTCCTGATTATTAGCGAGGAACTTTACTACATTACCAGGTGAAACAATCAGGTTTACATGAATGTCTTTTAGCTTTCAGTTTAACAAAGGTGTACAAAGAGGCATGCATTTAGTTGATATACAACTGAATTTTGCAAAATAAAAATATGTTAGTTGTACAGAGACTGGAAAAAGGAAAAAAAAAATCTAGTCATGTGTTTACCTAGTTACAAAAGAACAGATTTCATCAGTTCAGAAGTGAGTAAAGAAAAAACTAAAATTTAAAGAGGGACCAAGCAACTCCAATAACTTCCAATGTCCAAAATTTAGGCCAAAATGTTAGTTTCCTTTGGGGCCCTGCCATTTAATGTTTTTATCCAAGGAATACTAGACATTAATTTGTGTTTGTTTCATTTTTTCCACTTATCGCAGACCTATGGATCATTCAGATGTGAAAATACTTCTAAATTGAAAAACTGAGCAAATCTTGTGATTTTTAGATGTTTTATACCAGCAGCCTGTCACAAGAATACAATTTGTTTCTTTTTACCTTTATTTCAATCTTTAAAAAAAAAATCCTGACGATAGCAGTTTGAAAATCCAGTACCTTAACAAAAGCTTACTTTTTTTAAATGTCCAAAGACCTTCAAATTAGAACAACAACAAAAAAGCAGCCAATACTCAAACAGTGAAAGACAGCTGATGTTCTCAAACCTGAATACAAAGTTTTTTGCATTGAGGGGGGCATTTTATACCTATATTGTATTATATTTATATTTTTGCTCTTTTTGGGTGTAACTAGGACCCCAAGTACACAATTTTGCTCCACCTCGTGTACCACATGTGATGCGAATGACAATAAAAAACCTTGAACTTACCGGTAATTTTTAGGTTGGCAGGGTGGCGCAGTTTGGAAGAGCTGCCGCCTCTCAGCAAGATGGTCGTCGGATCGAGTCTGGGCCTGTGTCCCATTTTGGGTAGAGTTTGCATGTTCTCTTCGTGCATGCGTGGGTTTTCTTGGGGTACTCCGGTTTCAACCCACAGACCAAAAAACATGCATGTTAGGCTGATTGGTAACTCTAAATTGTCCCTTGGCATGAATGAAAGAGTGAATGGTTCTTTGTCTCATTTGTCTATGTGTTCCTGTGATGGACTGGAGACTTGTCCAGGGTATCCTCCACCTCTGGCACAGTGACTACTGGACAGTGATTCTTGTGACTTGAAAAGGAAGAAGCTGGTAAAAAATGATGGATGGATGGATGGATGGATGGATGGATGGATGGATGGATGGATGGATGGATGGATGGATGGATGGATGGGACCTTTTTTCATATATAAATTGTCAATACTAGAATCACCAATGCAACAGAGAGGCAGTCTTTTCAAATGTATGCTGATAACAGGCCAGATGGTGCCTCTCCTGTTTAAAACAGAGGACATGGCATACGAAGCATCCGAAAGGGTTCTGACCACACAACAGTTTTCTGTTTTGCTTATTGATGCCCAGAACAGAACCAGTCTCTGACTTCTTACATTTTAAGAAACCAATTATTTCCTCTTCAGATCCACTCTGAGAGAAGGTCTGGAGTTCTGCAGGAGGAAGCAGAGACCTGATGGATCCTGGGAAGGGTGAGCCTGGACTTGGTGTTTTACCACCCGATAACTAACTAGCAGGTCTCACTCAGTCTGGTTCTGCTTGTCCTCAGGTCCTGGGGAGTGTGTTTCACGTATGGAACCTGGTTTGGCCTCGAAGCCTTCGCCTGCATGGATCACACTTATGAGAACGAGTAAGAAGACCGAAGAACGTGTTCAATAACAGCCAGTTCTCCTGAACAAATCAGGACTTCACCTGCAGAGCAGAATGAGTCTGATGCTTCCTCTGTAATCAGGGAGGTGCCTAACGAGGTGCAGAAGGCTTGTCAGTTCCTGCTGGACCGACAGATGTCAGACGGAGGCTGGGGGGAGGACTTTGAGTCGTGTAAGCAGCGGCGCTACGTCCAGAGTAGCACTGCTCAGATCCACAACACCTCCTGGGCTTTGCTAGGACTCATGGCTGTCAGGTGAAGCTTTGGGGTGTTTACCAACACATGCTTTCTTTCACACTTTGTCCAGGGTGCGTTTTGGTCGGGAGTTGTTATGATATTCTGAAGAAAATAAAAAATTATTTTGTTTAACAGACATCCTGACCAGCAGGCTATTGAGAGAGGAGTTCAGTTTTTTATTGATGAGCAACTGCTCAATGGAGACTGGCCACAGGTGAGTTTGTTACACATCTTTTACTCTGAATACACTTGTTTTCCTTTGCAAATAATAAAGTTA
>NC_056510.1:8047814-8060224 GCF_014905685.2 Nematolebias whitei | reverse complement strand
GGAAAAGACATTTGGAACAATTGTAATTTGTTGGTTGTTGGCTTTCAAGGGATTCAGCGGAGGTTCGTTCAGCAAGACTTGTGTCCTCACTTACACCTCCTACAAAAACTCCTTCCCGCTCTGGGCCATTGGACGCTTCTTGAGGTGCTATCCGAACAGTCCACTGGCTGGGAAGCTGAAGCTGTGACAAATTAATGACATCAGCTGCCACTAAGATTTTACGTAAACAACTGAGATTCTGATTTAACCTCCTAAGACCCGAACTCTGGCATGACATGCATTACTAATTCCTATGAGCTTTGATACGTTCCGAATATCACTCTTGCATAAGTCTTCTGCCAGGACTTCATGAAAAAAAGCTGTGAAGATTTGTTGTCTTATAGTGTGAAATAAAATAATTGTGTCCATGTTACCTTATATTCTTTGTCCATGAAGTAAACTTGCTGTCTGACTTTTTGTAATCTGATTGGGCGAACATGCAACATATTCAGATTTCTTGCTTAATTTGATGCAGAGCTCAAGTTGTCAGAAAAAAATTAATTAGAAAATAAAAGTTTGTTTGATTTTTGTGTGTGATTTTCTTCTTCACACTGCTTTTGCATTTCATTTTATTGTTGATAATAAACCACTATTATATATACACAAAATACAATACAATACAACTTTATTTATAAAGCACTTTAAAACAACACCGTTGGCCAAAGTGCTGTACACTAACACATACAGGCATAAAAACTATGAACTCAACAAATACCATAAAAGTAATGAATTACCAAATCATAAAGCAGCAAACAGTAACAACAATAAAACAAATAATATAAAACAGTAAAGCCAACATTTCAAGCTGCGTTTAAAGCCAAAGAGAAAAAATGAGTCTTCAGAGCAGATTTAAAAGCAGGAAGTGAGTCAGCTTGTCTGACGTGCACAGGCAGCTCGTTCCACAGTTTAGGGACAGCGACTGAGAACGCTCGGTCACCTCTCAGCCTCTCGATGGACTTTGGGACGGCCAACAGCAGCTGATCTGCTGACCTGAGAGAGCGTGAGGGATTGTACGGCTGGAGAAGGTCAGACAGATACCGTGGGGCGAGACCATGAAGACATTTGAATACAAGCAAAAGAACCTTAAAATTAATCTGGAAACGAACTGGGAGCCAGTGTAGTGATTTTAGGACAGGGGTGATGTGCTCTCGTTTTCTGGTACCAGTTAAAAGATGAGCAACAGCATTCTGAACCAGCTGAAGTCGAGTCAGCAATGACTGGCTCAGACCCACATAAAGCGAATTGTAATAGTCCAGACGAGTTGTAATGAAAGCATGGATTAAAATCTCAAAATGATGTGACAGAAATGGTTTCACCATGGCCAGTTGTCTCAGGTGATAAAAGCTGGACTTGACCACAGATTTAATCTGAGCATCCAGTTTAAAATCATTGTCCAGCCTTACACCCAGGTTGCTTGCTGTCTCAGTCAGATGTTTGTTTAAAGGACCTAGATCAACGTGGACTTTGGAACCATCACTGGGCTTAAACAACAAGACCTCCATTTTTTTCTCATTAAAGTGTAAAAAGTTCTGTGAATTCCATGCTCTGACTTCCGCCATATATTCCAGGAGTTGGTTCAAGGCGTACTGTTTATCTTGTTTCAAAGGGATATAGATTTGGCTGTCATCGGCGTAAAAATGAAAAGAAATACCTTGTTTCCGGAGAATATATCCCAGAGGTAGTAAATAAAGGGAAAACAGAAGGAGGCCAAGTACAGATCCCTGAGGTACTCTACATGTGAGAGGTGCTACAGAGGACTCCACAGAATCAAAGCGTGCACAAAAGCTTCTCTCAGTTAAATAGGATCTAAACCACTGTAGAGCAGGACCCTGAATGCCCACCCAGTTCTCCAGACGAGACAGGAGGATCTGATGGTCCACTGTGTCGAAGGCAGCAGTTAGGTCCAGCAGCATCAAAACTACACAGTGACCAGAGTCTGTGGCTAAGAGAATGTCGTTAAAAACTTTCAACAGTGCCGACTCAGTACCGTGGTGAGTTTTAAAACAGGATTGAAACAGTTCAAGAAGGTTGTGGTCGTTTAAGTAAGATGTTAACTGACTGTAAACTATTTTCTCCAAGATCTTCAACACAAGGGGCAGTTTAGAAATAGGCCTAAAATTGGACATGTCTGTGGAATCAAGACCGGGTTTTTTAATCAGTGGTGTCACCACTGCATGTTTAAAACTCGCAGGTACCTGTCCACTTGCCAAGCTGCCATTTATGATTTGGGACACAAAAGGAGCCACCGTGTGAAAAACCTCTTTAAAAAGACGAGGTGGATGTGAAAGCATTGATTAGTCTCTTTAGAATGATTTGATCAATTAGCTTTGTAGAGATGTAGTTGAGTGCTGTTTGAATGGGTAAATGAGGGCACAGAGTGAAAAGCGCTTTGAGTAACTTGATAAGATAAAAAGGCGCTATTTAAGTACAGTCTATTTACACATATGTGGAATGTACATCATCAGCAGTTCAGGATTTAAGCCTCTTCCCAAAGATCTACCCTTATCATCGAGCTGAGGAGATAAGATGCTCAACAAAAAACGGTTTGCTGGTGGAGCGTCAACAAATCAATCAAGTAACCAGCGACTATGAAGCGCACCTTTCAATAATGAGTTGAAAAAGCTTCTAAAATGAGAAGAAGAAGAAGAAACGTCTAAACAAAGAATGTACAGTTGCCTATCCATTTATTAGGAACGTGTAGATTACCACAGAGAACATTTTGATCTATCACTGAGTTCTCCATATTTTGCTTTCAAGGAGATGTTTTTTATAATTTTGTGGTCATCATGAGGATAACAGTTTTCACCCGTTTTTCACTTTTTACTCAAACTTCGGGTCTTAAAATAGGGTCGAAGTGGCCAAACATATCAAATTACATTATTTATTTAAGACAAAATAAATGCAACTGCTGAAACACATTTCTATCTGCTTCCATACCATGAATTGAAGAGATTAAAAGTTGTTTCCAAATATCTGGAGTTCATTAGTTTACAAAAAGGAGGGGGAAACATTTTTGACATTCCAGCAAATTCCCTTCAAATGTTTTATCTGAAGGAAGCACAAAACAAAGAACAAGGAGAAAAAAAACATGCAGAATTTCTGCTTTGGCTCTGGCTATGTACTGGATCCAAAAAAAAAAAAAAAAAACTGAAGGAGGATGGACTTACTTTATCCAATTGAAAACATGTTAATTGCAGGAAGCAATTACTTTTAGTAAAGTGACAACCAGGTTCACATTTGGTCTCTCAAAGTTGAGTTTCAGTTAAACATTCTATGAGCTCATGTCAGCTCTGGTGCTTTTTATGTAAAGAACCATGGCATCACCAAGTTAGCCTTAAAGAAATATTCATGAACTTTGACAAAAAAAAGTAAATTACTCTTCTAATTAAAGAATACATAAAGGATGTGACAGAGAGTCTTGTCTAAAAGAGCCAAAGATACAATGTCACCTTGCTGAAGTTTAGGAATAAATTAACTTCTTCAGCTCCACTCTGAGAGCAGGCCTGGAGTTCTGCAGACGGGTGCAGAGACCTGATGGATCCTGGGAAGGGTGAGCATGGACTTATTTTACCACCTGATAACTAACTAGCGAGTCTCACTCAGTCTGGTTCTGCTTGTCCTCAGGTCCTGGGGAGTGTCCTTCTCAAGACTTTACCTGGGCAGTCCTCTGGCTGGGAAGCTGAAGCTGTGATGAACAGTGTTCATCAGCTACCTCTTGGTTATTAAATAAATTCTTTAGTCTGTCACATAAAGAGTGAACCACAAATAAATAGGCTTTGTTTTAACAATTGAATCTATCAGAAAAATCTGTAAAATATATTTTAATTACTACGACTCACAGTAGCTTAAAATCATGTCCTTGTCCGTTAACCAGACTCGCTATCTGGATATTCTTCTGTTTTGTGGACCTAATAAAAACACAGTTGGTATATTCTTTATAGGCTTCTTGTGCTTTCCTTTGCATCGCACAAGAGAAGCAACAAGTACAAATTCAGCTCAAAACAGATCCAGATTCAAATCGAATTACAATTCAATTCAGTTTATTTATACAGCGCCATGTGACAAGAGAAGTTGTCTCAGGGCACTGTACAAAAAAATTCACTATCAGAGCCGATTAGGAAAAGTAATCTATCTAAGGAAGCCAGAAGATTGTGTTGAATCCTCACTTCATCACAGTCTCCCATCCTGAACAAGCACAAATGAGACATTGGAAAGGAAAAACTCCCTTTAGCTTTATGTGTTAGACGTATAAATTTGACAGGGAACCAATGGAGAGAAGCTTCAACTGGAGAAATATGATCTCTTCTTCTAACTCTCATTAAAACTCTGGCCACAGTGTTTTGGATGAGGTCACATAAATGCCTTCCAGAAGAAGTAAAAACTGGTAAAGAGTTTTTACTACGATGCTCAGGTCCAAAAACCACAACCTCAGTCTTATCTGGTCTTAGGTTTCAACGTTTGTTTTTTTATTCCTGCATGTCCACAAGGAGGTCATTCAGCGTGCGTCTGAGAATATTGTAATCTATGTTTACCTACATTCTTGTTTTTTCTTCATCAGTTTTTTGTGCTGATTCCTGTTCAAAGTAGGAATTTTTAATCTGAAATCATCTAAATGTTGTCGCAAATAGCAGAAGGCTGGACAAATCATCAGGGACAAACCAAACCTGCTTTTCTACAATTTCCTCAAAAATGTACCAGAAACTTTTGGGGAACTTTTGACAAGAAGCTGAATAAGAATAATATGAAAAAGATGTATGAGAATAAGAATGTGAGGAATACAGATAATAAGATTAAGAATAGTAAGAATTAGAATCAGAATCAAGTTTTATGGACCGCGTGTGCTCGCACATACAAGGATCTTAGTTTTGGTTACAGTAGCTCATAGTGTGCACAACACTTGATTGTTCATCCCCACTCAAACCCCACCCATTCTCCCCTCAAGCAGATTGTGATTGGGTAGTCGGTTTGACACAGCAAGGACCTTTAAAAATGTGGTTCAGATCATTTAAAAAAGTACAAACTGTGAAGAGCATTGCTTGCATTGTTCAGGAAAGTCCAGTTCTGGATCTATTAGACAGCAATGACTGAGGGAACGTGAGTGTTTTCCATTTTATTGTTCTAAATAAAACTCTTGCCTTTATAGATTGAGAAATTAATATATAAAAACAGGTCCAAGACTCTCACTGCGAGTAGACCACATTAGGACAGCTTCATATTAGAGTAAAAATCCTTCATTTTTATATTTTACTACATTGTTGACATGTAAAATCCCCAGGTTTCCAATTTAAAATGAAATTTAGATCATTCAAATGTAATCCTACATATTTTAAAGACTCTAGAATATTTGGAAGGTTTGAACCCAGGTTGTTGTGTGTGGCAGCTTTAATTCAAGTGATGAAAAAAATTACTTTTTGTCATCTGGATGTTTTAAAATCAAGTCCTGATCTAAAACCACAACAACAGGTCAAATCTGAACTAAAACACTGTGGACAGCAAATAATGTTTTATTGGTTCATATTGTTAATAAATAATAATTAAAATAATATTAATAAAGATATTAATTCAGATCCAAAGTGTTGAATTTTTTATGAAGTTTAAAAAGTGCATAAGAACCTGGAATGTGAGACTTTTCTGAACGTTTGTAAAGGGGATGTAGCAGGCTGCAAAGAAACTGATTACCGGTAACTCAAAAAGTTTGGATAAGATAATCGGAGCTAATTAAGAAAAGGTATCTTAGGTTCCAAACTCCTATTAGTAAGGCCATGCAATCGGTTAGTGGTAAAGCCAACTGGCAAGTCTTTACTGTTGTAAAAATCTTGAAGTTTGTGTCATATTTGCAGGTTTTTTGGGATGTCATGACCAAACAGGATCACAAATGTGCAGCCTATTTTTCCAACAAATAAAAATACACACTAAAGTTGGCCAACTTTCAGAAACTGAGATAAGGAACACGGCAGCACGGTGGCGCAACTGGTAGAGCTGCTGCCTCTCAGCGAGCAGGTCCCTGGTTCAAACCCCGGTCCAGGGGCCTTTCTGGGTGGAGTTTGCATGTTCTCTCCGTGCATGCGTGGGTTTTCTCCGGGTACTCCGGTTTCCTCCCACAGTCCAAAAACATGCATGTTAGGCTGATTGGTAACTCTAAATTGTCCCTAGGTGTGAGTGAGAGAGTGAATGGTTGTTTGTCTCGTTTGTCTCTGTGTGGCCCTGTGATGGACTTGCGACCCGTCCAGGGTGTACCCCGCCCCTCGCACAGTGATTGCTGGACATGGGCACCAGCGACCCCCGTGACCCAAAATGGAATAAGCGGGTAAAGAAAATGGATGGATGGAGATAAGGAACACTGAGTGGACTGGGCGTCACAGAAGGAGGGGGGAATTTTTGTCTGAACATTACTCAGCAGTTAGATGCCGTTTCTGCTAAAATTGATGTCTCCAAGGAAAATGCAACAAATATTTACCAAGCAAACATGCAGGCCTATTTTAAGTTAGAAAAAATAACAGAAATTGTAGTTTTTCTACTTTTAGTGAGCATTTTGCTGCTTTCAGCTAGTCTTTTTCTCCTTTTAGCTAGCATTTTGTCTAGATGGCAGCACAAATGATTAGTGGTTAGCACTGTTGCCTCACAGCAAGAAGGTCCTGGGTTCAATCCCTGGTTCTATGTGGAAGTTGCATGTTTTCATGTTTACATGGGTTTTCTCCTGTACACTGGTTTCCTCCCAGAGCCCTGTAGGTTAAAAACCTTAAGCTACTTTCAGGCCTCCCTTGCAAAAGAGATCTGTGATCTCAATGGAATTTGACTGAGTAAATAAAAAGGTTAATACATTTTGTTACACAGTGCTTACTTTTTTGTTCCTTTCAGCTTTTATTTGGTTTGTTTTTCCTTTTTGCAAGCTTTTTGCTAATTTCATTTAGCATTTTGAAACATTTATCAAGCCTTTAGCTCCTTGTAGCTAACATTTTGTTACATTTGGCTCACCTTTTGCTTCTTTTAGCTTTTAGCTAGTGTTTTGCTCCTTGAAAGTAGCATTTTCTCTACATTTAACTATACTTTTGTTTTTTAGCAAGCCATTTTTTACTGTCAGTTTGCCTTTTGTTATTTTTATATTTTAGCTAGTATTTTCAGCTTTAAAGTAGCATTTTGCCACATTTTGGTTCAATTTGTTCCTTTTGTCTCTTAGTGTTTTGCTCCTCATAGCTTCCAGCTAGTGTTCTACTTAATTTAGCTTTCACAACTTTGTTTCGTCCTCTTCAGCAAATTTCAGCAGATACTCATTCACTCTGTATTTTTCTAGAAAATACAATTTTCTAGTATTTGTGTGAAATTTACTCTTTGAAAGAATTTTGTCCAATTTAACAGACAGAAACAGATTAAACAAAACCAAAGAATATTTCTATGTTCAACATCTTTCCCTGCAGAATAAACAGGATTCTCCAGCTCTGACTAGATAAAATCTCTGTTTTTACCATTTTTGTTCATCTTCTGTTAACAGATTTACATTAACTTAAAAAATTAACAAAAGAACCAAAACACACACTGTCAATTTAATAAGGAACACATCTTTTTTGTTTTAAATACAAGACAATTTTAAGGGATACAGTATGTGGCAACTATAACGTATTTTCTCCAGAAAATCTGCAATTTGTTTAATGGTGATTTATTTTTGTTTCAGACACGTGTGGAGACGAGGTGGACCTTCAAAAACAGAACCAGCTACAGACCTGAGCCGCTGGAGGCTGACCTCTGTGGAGGGCAGGCAGATCTGGGACTATGTGGAGGATCAGGACACCCCTGACAGAGAACAGACCATGCTGGAAGCTCATTCTCTGGGCTTGGACACTGTAGGCTTTCAACAGTTTTCTGCTGTAAAAATTTAGTTGCAAAAGAACTTTTAAAAAATAGCAACATGATTCTTTCTTCGCTGAGTTTCCCGTCATGGTTTTGATTTTAATTCTCAGTAGTGTCCAAAGGTTTTGATCAGTATCTATTTTACGTCCAAACATTTAAGAGATTTTGAAATACCTTTAGAAAGCTAGCATGTCTATTGCCTAAGACCACTCATAATGACTGTTTGATTTCTAATTCAACAGAGTAAGTTTGTGCCAGACTCCCCAGCTGCCCAGACTGCGTTGGATGCTGTTATGAAAGGTATGAACTTCTTCAGTCAACTCCAGGTAGAAGATGGTCACTGGCCTATGGAATACGGCAGAATCCTGTTTGTGCTTCCTGGTAAATCTATGTGGTTTCTTGTGTCCGACATAATCGTACAAAGCATTCAGATTTGTTTCATCGTCTCAGGAGGATTCAAACAGGCCTTCACCACTGATGCACTATAACCAAGGTAATCATATAATTCCCAAAGGTGACCCTAAGTCATACCCTAGGGCTCCTTACACCATGCTGCCAGGAGTAATACTGGCGTGGCTTTCCACAACACTGACAGGAGCAGTCCTCTTCCCATAGTGCTGACAGACATGATGGTCATTGGTGGTAATAACTGTCATTTGCAACGTTTACAACTTCCTGGATATCTTGCATAACAATTATAAATCCATCGTTTTAGGTTAAACAAAGTGTTGTAAGCTCAGTTATCCAGGTAGATAACAACAAACAAGGTTAAATCATGTCATCTGGACCAGTTTCTTTGAGAAACATTTCATTCCCCATTCAGAGGACTTAGTCAGTCTGTGGCCTACCAACCAGACCTGTTCCATAGGTAGCCTTCATTGCTGTGTTTCAAGCCAACCTCCTGCAATACCTCCTTTGTAGGTAACCAGTTTTGAGAACAATAAATAAGGATAGAACTCAGCGTCTCTTCACAGACTGTGGCCTGCCTGTCAAAAAGTCCAAAACCCAGTTGAACATTGACATTTTCAGGCCCAGCAGTAGTAGTTGATTGCCAAGTGTCTGTGGAATGGGGTTCCATGTGGAACTGCAATCCGGAGAAAGTTCTGAAATAAGTTCCTTGCCTCCAGGTGGCTGAGAGTATGGTGAATGACATCTGGCACTGCATCAAACATAGAGGGGTTATTCCTGTATGCACATAGGTTCCATAGTACGGTCAACTGAGTCACTGATGTCAACATAAACCAGACATTCCAGGCATTTCATGACTATAGAGGTGAGAGCCTCTAGACGAAGGTCATTCCATTTATTTTGCAAACAATTATTTTGAGATTGGGACAACCAAATCGCTTAAATCAGAAAGGCCTTGGGTCAGAGAAATGTTAAAATTGTCTGTCAGCATCCCCGTGAGTTCCTGAGCACATGCTAGAGCCAGACCGGGTCTGGACAAGCTTCTTTTGCTGGATTTATCTTTTGCAAGGTATTCCTGACACCTGTAACTATAGTGTATTTTGAAATATCATGAGTCATACAGAACATGTATATTTTAAAAAGCACAAATTGTCTACTTGCAGTGCCTCCAATACAGCTTTACATCATTTTTAACTATTCTTTTTTTTTTTGGAAAAGTTAATAGAGGATGAATATAACAACTTCTCTTTGTAAAAAAATTTTAAAAAATGTATTTTTGTGGATGTTTGTACTTCCTAGATTTTCTTATTGTATGTCATGTAACAAAAATTCAACTGCCTGAGATCTGGAAGAAGGAGATGTTGCGGTACCTTCGCTCTACTCAGCTGCCTGATGGAGGCTGGGGCCTGTAAGTCAGCTATTATTGTCACCTTCTGATATCTGGTGACTGATACTCCTTCACTCTACGACAATTTCATGATTTTAAGACACCCATAACAAGAGTAGCAGGCATACTGTTTCAGCTAACAGACATACATATTTTATTCCAACCATCACAAACTTATGCAAAAACAGTATCCCTCACTTTTTGACAGTGAGTAAAAAAAGTCTCCCTTATGGGGGAATATTAATCACAGCAAGAGTTTGTGTGTCCTTCACAGACACGTTGAAGACAAGTCTACTGTGTTTGGGACAGCACTGAACTACATCGCAATGAGGATACTGGGAATGGATCCTAATGACCCGGATATGGTTCATGCTCGGAACAACCTACACAGCAAAGGTCAGACAATCCCAGCAATATAATGGTCTCATTTTCCTGCCCATAGAAACTTGAAAAACTAGTGGCAAACTATATTGTATGAAGTTGTATTTCCCTGTACAAGCTGTGCTTTAACAGCCATTTTCTAAAGCTTTATGTGCATGATGATGAACATACATTTAGCACTATAACCTTTGTAATTAAAGTTTGTGCTCTATTTGTTTTAGGTGGTGCAGTTGGGATTCCATCTTGGGGTAAATTCTTGCTCGCTGTTTTAAATGTCTACAGCTGGGACGGAATGAATGCATTACTACCAGAGGTATGGTAAGTTCTAACAGCCTTCAACTTTCTTTACAACCTGATGGTCAGATATGATACACAGCAAAGGTCTTAATTCTCATCAACAAATAATAATAATAATTCCACTAAAAAGAGCTCTCCTAAATGCAACAAATGGGAGCCTGATGCAGACAGAGTCAGAATGAATCAATAAAATAGATTTATTTCAACCAACCGCTGAAAGTTTGCCCTGGCAAGCGTTGATTGTGACAAAAGGGTGGCATCAATGTTCAAAGGAAAGTTTTAAAGACAGTGGTGAGACCAGCTATGTTGTATGGTTTGGAGAGAGAGACATTAACAAAAAGAATGGAGACAGAACTGGAAGTGGCAGAAATTAAGATGTTGAGGTTCTCCTTGGGAGTGACAAGGATGGAGATAATTTCAAATGACTCATTCTGCTGTTTTGTACCTCTGATTATCTGATTCTGAAGGAGATCATCAGAGGTACAGCACAGGATGAAGGACTGGAAAATAAAGTTAGATGCCAGACTGAGATGCAGTGGTGGGCACAGCCAACCAAAAAGTTAGCTTGGTAAATCGTTGATCCGCCAACTCAAAAATTAGCTTTGCTAACATTAAACAGGCAAAACCATTAGAGGAAGCCAACGCTAAAAGATTAAAAAAAATTATCAGAATTTAACGCTAAAGAGCTAACTTTTATCATACACTGCTGTCGCTGACACTAAGACTGCCTGTAATGTAATGGCAGCACGACGGCTCAGTGGTTAGCACTGTTGCCTCTCATCAAGAAGATCCTTGGTTCAATCCCCCGTTGGACCTGGGGTCTTTCTGTGTGGAGTTTGCACGTTCTTCTCGTGCTTGCGTGGGTTTTCTCTGGGTACTCCGGTTTCCTTCCACAGACCAAAAACATGCATTTTAGGTTGCCTTCAGTTCCCAGGCCTCCCTTGCAAAAGAGATGTGTGATCTCAATGGGACTGCTTGGTTAAAGGTTAATAAAAAATTAAATAATGTGCAATGTTTTAAGTGAACACAACTCAAAATTGTTCATAAATCACAAGTAAAAAGAACCATGTCCTGCTGAGAGTTGAGCTTTCAGAAATTAATCTGGTCTGTTGGAATCAAATAGGCGGAGCAGAACTCTGTTGTGCTGAAGTAGAATGATGCATTCAGTATCAAACGTCTCCCTCGTGTCATTTACTATACTATAATGAACTAAATCACTTTGGTGATCCTCTGTGGTTAACTACTTTCATAAACTAACTACAAAGCTGCTGCGTCATCATCAATATTCTCTTGGTAATAAATTTGTTTGTTGTTCAATCCCATGAGCAGGCGGTCACAATTAATTCCATCAGTTCATCAGTTGAGACAGAGCTCCCAGTTCTGCTGGAGAGAGAAAAAGTGAGCGTCACTACAGCAGGAGAGCGCATAGCGCTTAGACTTGCGTTTCTGCTAATTTAGTTCTCATAATTAAAAATTATTAACACTAAAAGACTAATATTTGTATGCCGCAGATTAAAGCAAAGATGTGTGAAATGGGTGAGTGTCACGGCCCAGACTTTGTGAGCTGTAAAGCATGCTGGGTAGGAATTGTGTGTGCAAAGTTTCTGACTGTTTAATATGTTTCAAAGTCAAAAAAGTCAAAGTTTCTTTATTTGTCATACGCACCACATGTGGTACATGTGATGGAATGAAATTGTGTACACAGGGTCCCAGTTACATCCAACAAAAATATAAAATGTAAAACAAAAACAGTAATAAGAACTAAGATATGAACTATATATATATATATATATATATATATATATATATATATATATATATATATATATACATAATATAAACGTTAAACTAAAAATATGCTAAGCACTAGTAGTACCAAAATAATGTGCCTAACAACAACACGAACATGAGTCTGTGAGTCTCTGAGTGAGTTTCTGAGTGTGGAATTTTTTTAATGTTAATATCCTGTTCAGGTTTGGGTTGGCATTTATGTTAAAGTCTCTGTTATTGGCTGAAAACTGACACAATGAGTCAGAGTTTGTTCCCAGTATGT
>NC_056510.1:8041276-8047714 GCF_014905685.2 Nematolebias whitei | reverse complement strand
GGGGGGGGGGGGTGTACTGAAAGGGTGGTGAAATCACTGGGTGGCACTTGGCTTTGCCTAGGTTGGCTTAGTTTTGTATAGCTTTGTGTAAGTCACCATTCTCCTGTACACATCTTACTGTGGAGAGGGGTCTTCAAAAATAATTAGCAGACTTGAAATTAACGGAAGGTAATTTAGCAGAAGCTAGTTACGCTAACTGTTACCATAGTTATCAAAACGCTAATCTGATAAATGAAAAGTTAGTTCCACTATTAGTGGATTAGCGAAACTGTGCTCACTACTACTGAGATGGTTTGGACATGCCCAGAGGAGGGACAGTGGTTTGGACATGTCCAAAGGGACAGTGGGTATACTGGTAGAAGGACGTTAGAAATGCAGCTGCCAGGAAAAAGACAAAAAGGAGATACATGGATGCAGTTAGAGAGGACATGGAGGTAGTTGGAGTGAGGACACATGATGCAGAGGACAGAGTGAGATGGAGGAGGAGGACTTGCTAAGGAAACCCATGAAGAAGAGGAAGAAGATTGACATGTCCAGAAGAGTGGTTATAAAGAGACGATAATATCTTAGTGGCACAATATACTGACTGGATAAATTGATATGTATAGTCTATGGTTCCTACTGGACTTGTAAGATTGATGCCATAAGCATTGTTTCCTGTTTTTGGTGTATTATTGAGGCAACGTCAAAGCGCTGCATACGTTTGGCATGGTTTGTGTTTTGAGTATTTTTCTGCTTTTCCATGCGGATGAAAATTTTATTACAAATGATGTGGTGGTTACAATAATTTTTAAGAACAGCAAAAAGATATCTATCTATCTATATATATATAGATATTATTATTTTTTTTTTGTTTTGTTCCCATGTGGACACATTAAACAGAGATCTAGATGGAGATCGTTTAGCCGATGGATGAATTTTTGTGTTTCAGGCTGCTCCCCACGTGGTTCCCGGCTCATCCTTCAACTCTGTGGGCTCACAGCCGGCAGGTCTACCTACCTATGACCTACTGCTACGCTGTTCGACTGACTGCACAAGAAGACCCTCTGATTCTCAGCCTCAGACAGGTGCTAATCTCACTAATCACACCACTAGACAGAGCCGTGCCTTTTTACGAGTAATCGTTGTGTAGAAACAGAATATCTGACAAAGTACTGATTCCACATTTCATTTAGTAAGTACCTTTTCTTTATAACAGAACATGTCCTAACTTTAGCACATGACGTGATCGTGTTTAGCAACAAGGTTTTTTTGTAATAAAATAAAACAATATTCCAATATTTTGAATATAACGTGCCAACAAAAAACAATGTCAATGAATGTGTAGTAGGTGTGATGAATTTTCTGTAATGGTCAACAAGAAAAATCTTGAAGAAAATCTGATGGGGTTTCTTTAAAATGCATTCAGTGGTTCATATTTTGCTAACAGACTAGCACACAAATTGGAAACTGCGGTAACTTGGTGGTCAGTGTCGTGGTCTTGTAATCCTGAGGTTGCGGGTTCGAGCCCAGGTTGCATCAAGAAGGGCGTCCGGCGTAAAACAATTGCCAAATCTTTCATGCAAGTCCACTCGCTGTGGTGACCCCTGAAGAAGGGAGCAGCTGAAAGAAACTTACTTACCAGCACACAAACTATCTTCTGCCTTCCAAGGTAATAGGCAGCAAAAATATTTTTGTAGGATTTATTTTGAAAGTATGTTAAAACTTGTCTGGTTTTTTTTGTTTGTTTGTTTTTGTTATCTGTAAATTCTATATAGCCTTTTAATTCAGATTTTAAAAGGTCTGGTTCAAACAGATTCATGAATCATGAGACACACAAGGGCCTGGTGGTCATTTGTGTACATTTTCAGAGTTCTAGTGCTTTTATCAGGACATGTGCCAGGTCAAAAACATCCTTTACTTCCTGGTTTGAAGAGAAGATTAGACCTGTGCTCTGCAATGCTGTCTTTACATTGCGAAGACATACACCAGTAATGTACACCAGCTATTTTGATCATATTTTGATTGTCCGTTTTCATAAAATACTTGAAAACAATAACTTTTGTGATGTCTGTCTGCAGGAACTGTATGTCCAGGACTATGCCACCATTGACTGGCCTGCTCAGAGGAACAATGTGGCAACATGTGACCTGTACACACCTCACAGCACACTACTGAATGTCGTCTGCAGTAAGTATGCCAAAGAAACAGTATGTTTTATTTGCATAAGTGTTCTCCCCCCAGCAGTGGCCATTAACATTGTGATGCTTGTGTTTGTTATTCTGAAGTGGTGTTGAATGTGTATGAAGCCCACCACAGCACTACACTGAGAGAAAAGGCTGTCAAAGAGCTGTACGAGCACATCCAGGCTGATGACCGCTTCAGCAAGTGTATCAGCATCGGAGTGGTAATAAAAACTCACATACCTAAACAGACACTAAACTGAAAAGAAACAACCTAAAACTAAAAAAGAATGCTGAACTTATTTTCAATCGTTCTTAAAGACTTTATAAACATAATATTTTCTCTATTTCTTGTAGGTCTCCAAGCTTATAATTATGTTGGTTCAATGGTATGCAGACGGTCCATCCTCTGCAGCTTTTCAAGAGCACGTCTCCAGGATTCCCGACCACCTCTGGTCAGTCCGATGGTCTCCAATAGAATTTGGTTTTTAAATTCTGTTTATTGTCAGGATTTGTGTGCCTTAGTGTGTCTCCTCCTTGTGGTCTTCCCCAGTTCCTGCCACTCCCACCTGTTCCTGATTGTCTTTTCCCCAGGTGTTTGTCATTGTCTGTTCATTAACATCTGTATATAAGTCAGCATCTCTGTGTTCCTCATTGTCTGTGCATCGTCCTGTATGGCGTCCAGTTTCTGCCTCCCTCCGTGTCTCCTTGGTGATTATGCAAGTTGTTGCTACCACATAACCCCTTTTTGTTTATTTTAATAGTAACCTTTACTTTAATCCTGAGTTCTCTGAGTCCTGCCTGCACATGAGTTCTACCAAACAGCAGAGACGTGATAAAATGCATAGACCACTTGAACCCAGCAGGCAGATGACTTAAGCCAAACCCGGTGGAAACAAGAGCGAGCGTAAAAGGAGGGGGCCGTCATCCATTGGAGCAGGTTCCAGGTCAGAACCGCCCAGAGAAGGTGACACTGCAGCCCGGAGGTGGAAATTCTCCCATCATGAAGAAAGGTAGAGGTCCCAGCTCCAGGGAACCTGTCTGGGTTTCGAGACAGTTTTTTCCTCCTCTGCTGCCTCGCTCACCTCGAGTTTTTTGAGTGGCCATTAGAAGAGGATCCAGAGCCTGACAATGAGCTCTGGTTCACCTCAGGTCCCATCTCACACCGCCACCACAGGAAAGGCCGACGATGGACCACGTTCCAGTCGACTGAGCCTCCTGTGCCAGCGCTAGCGTATCCTGTGTTGCAAGACTAAACCTCCAGAGTCCTGCTCAGCCAACAAAGCAGCCGAGTCCTTCTCAACAGACGAACTAGTCTCCCTGCAGCTCCGTGGGTGACGGCAATAACGACTCACCTGTTCCCTGCATCTCCATGGGTATCAGCTGCAATGACCCACATGTTCCCTGCATCTCAGTGGGTGTTGGTTGTGACGATCCACCTGCTCCTTCTATCTCAGTGGGTGTTTGCTGCAACGACCCACCTGTTCCCTACATCTCAGTGGGCATCGGCTACGACAATCCACCTATTCCCTGCGTCTCCGTGGGTGTCAGCTGCGACAACTCACCTGTTACCTGTGTGTCAGTGGGTGTCAGCTGTGACAATCTACCTTCTCCTTGTGTCTCGATGGGTGTCGGCTGTGACGACCCACTTTTTCTCTGCATCTTGGTGGGCATAGGTTGTAATGACCCACCTGTTTCCAGCATCTCTATGGGTGTCCACTGCAACAATCCACCTGTTACCCACGTCTCCATGGGTGTCCACTGCAACAACCCACCTGTTACCCGTGTCTTTATTGGTGTCGAATGGGGTGTCCAACCTGCATCTTGTGTCTCCAAGAGGGTCCTAGAGAAAGCCTCTCACTCTTCCTCCGAGGGTGTCCAGGAGAACACCTCTCACTCTTCTTCCAAGAGGGTTCAGGAGGCTGCCTCTCACTCTTCCTCCGAGTCTCCTGTGGGTCTAGTGTCTCATGTGGGTCCAGTTTCCTGTGGTTCCTGAGTCTCCTGTGGTTCCAGAGACTCCTGTGGTTCCAGAGTCTCCTGTGGTTCCCGAGACTCCTGTGATTTACACATCTCCAAAGGTTTCCACGTCTCCAGAGGTTTCTAAGTTTTCCCAGGTCCACAAGTCTTCAGAGGTCCCCAAGTCCGCATAGGTCCCGGAGTCTCCAGAGAGTTCCATGCCTCCTGAGGGTTCCATGTCTCCTGTGGGTTCTACACCTGCTGCAGCCCCTGTGGTGGCATGTATGCCTACTAGAGTCCATGTAGTTTCTTTGCCTACTGCAGTCCTTACATTTTTTATGCCATTTGCAGACTCCCTGGTCTCTACGCCCGCTGCAAACTCGCCGGTCTCTACACCAGCTGCAGCCTCCCTGGTCTCTAAGCCAGCTGCAGCCCCCCGGTCTCTATGCCAGTTGTAGCCTCCATGGTCTCTATATCTGCTGCAGATCCCCTGGTCTCTTCACCTGCTGCAGACCCCCTGGTCCCTTCGCCTGCTGCAGATCCCCTGGTCTCTTTGCATGCTACAGAGTTGCTGGTCCCAGTACCTGATGCAAAGTTGCTGGTCCCATCACCTGCTGCAGAGATGCTGGTCTCTTCACCTGCAGTAGAGCTGCTGGTCTCTTTGCCTGCTGTGAAACTGTTGGTCCCTTTGCCTGCTATAGGGCTGCTGGTTCCACCTGCACCTCTTCTGGTTTCTTCATCAGCTGCAGTTCCCTTGTCTGACTTGTCAGCTGCAGCTTCTTCATCCGACTCATCGCCGCCTACGGTCCTCTTCCCTGGTTCATCATCTGTGGCTCGCTTCTCTGGTCCACTGACTGCTGCTCTCACCACAGGTTCCTTATCTGTATCATTCACCGTATTCATCACAATTGGTTCTCTGTATGGTTCACTTGCTGTCACAGTATCCCCAGTGGTGTCAACACTCCTCATTCCACTGATTCCAATAGACTCCAGGTGGACATCTATGGCAAGTTATGGTTTGACGCCGAGCCGTCCGCCTGAACTCTTGCCTCTCTCCGGATGATCTCCTGGCAGACTGCCTGAACTCTTGCAGCTTTTCAAGAGCACGTCTCCAGGATTCCCGACCACTTCTGGTCAGTCCAGTGGTCTCCAATAGAATTTGGTTTTTAAATTCTATTTGTTGTCAGGATTTGTGTGCCTTAGTGTGTCTCCCCCTTGTGGTCTTCCCCAGCTCCTGGCGCTCCAACCTGTTCCTGATTGTCTTTTCCTCAGGTGTATCATTGTTTGTTTGTTAACGTCTGTATATAAGTCAGTGTCTGTGTTCCTCATTGTCTGTGCATTGTCCTGTATGGCGTCCAGTTTCTGCCTCTCTCCGTGTCTCCCTGATGATTATGTAAGTTGTTGCTGCCACGTCAGCCCTTTTTGTTTATTTTAATCAACAATCTTTACTTTAATCCTAAGTTCTCCAAGTCCTGCATGTACTTTGTACATGGGTTTTACCAACAGCAGACGTGATATTTGTTTCATTTCAGCAGGCTTGTGCAGACAGTTTGGCGGGACGATGGAGAGATTTTTTAACGGTCTACTGGGAAAATGTTGAAAAATGGCTGTATACCATACCATATCATACCATTTTATTTATAGAGCACTTAAAACAGCTACAATGCCAACCAAAGTGCTGTACAGACAGAACCACAGACAACACACAAATCAATATACAAAATTAAGTAAATCAAAAATATAGACATAAAATCGATGCAGATAATAAATATGACGACAAACCAGTGTGGAGCGTACAGGTTCAAAACACAGATCTGGTGTTGAAAGCTACTGAATAGTGGTGAGTTTTTAAACGGGATTTGAAAATCGAGAGGGAGGGGGCCAGTCTGACAAGCAGAGGTAACTCGTTCCAAAGTCTTGGTCCTGCTACAGAGAAGGCCCTGTCACCTCTGCGCTTAAGACAAGTTCCTGGAACTGTGAGGAGCAATTGATCCGCTGACATCAGGGAACATGGTGGGACATACGGTTGTAACAGATCAGAGAGATGGGGGCAGGGGGGGTGTCAAAACTGTTCAGCGATTTATAGACATACAGGTGTATTTTGAACTGGATTCGAAGGTGAACCGGTAGCCAGTGCAGTGAGGCCAAAACTGGTGTAATGAGCTCTCTTTTGCCTGTACTGATGAAAAATGGCTGTATAAACAAGTGCTAATAATACAGCACAATAATATAGTAACTACAAATAAAAACAATGTTTAACAATAATATGTTATTATGTATGTATGTATGTATGTATGTATGTATGTATGTATGTATGTAT
>NC_056510.1:8002182-8041266 GCF_014905685.2 Nematolebias whitei | reverse complement strand
TGTATGTATGTATGTATGTATGTATGTATGTATGTATGTATGTATGTGTGTTCATTGAAACAGTTAAGAATAGCTACTTTGTCGGTTAAGTTTTGTGAATCCTTAATAATACAAGTAGGTAATTCGCTAGATATTTCATCTCCAAATGAGGATTTAATCACTTTCCAAAATTTCTTGGGATCATTTAAATTTTGAGTAGTTTTATCAACATTAAACTGGGATTTTGCCTTTTTAACAAGGGAAGTAAAGCGATTTCTCAATTTCTTGAATACCAGCCAATCATTTTGAGTTTTAGAATGCCTGGCCTTGGCCCAAGCATTATCTCGATCTTTTAACAAATTAGACAGCTCAGCCGTGAACCAGGGATTATTTCTACTCTTTACTCAAAATTTACGAAGAGGGGCATGTTTATTAAAAAAAAGTTTAAAGCATTATAAAAATATTTCCAGGCCAATTCTACATCATCAAACAGTGATATTCTTGACCAATCAAACAGCCATAAATCATGATGGAAAGCTTGCTCACAAAAATGTTTTATAACCCTTTTCAGAATCAAACAAGGGCTTGATTTCATGAGCTTAGCATTTATATAAAATTTGAAGATTGCAATATAAAAGAATGTAGTAAATCTACTACAATTTTTGTCTTCCAGGATGGGATTGGATGGCATGAAAGTGCAGGTAAGAATTTGTGGGAACAGCACATAATACAGCCTGGTACACTGCGGTGTTTCCCCTACCATTATTCAGGCGGGGTGCCCCACCCCGTCAACAGAACTGAGCAACCTGCCAACCAAACTGAACTTGCCCCAATTTCAAGAGTTGACACAGTTGTTCTGTGGAAAGCGTGGTCCTGCTGCTCAGAGTGGTGTCTGATTTTAATCTTAAACTGACCACCTCTACTGCATCATCAACAGGAATGCATGTAATCAATCAATCAATCAACCTTTATTTATACAGGTAAATCCCATTGAGCCTCGAGGACTCATTTACAAGAGAGACCTGTAAAGAGTGATGTGACATCAAAAGAGACCATTGTTTCATCGATCTCCATGATGACATCCCTCACCTTATCCACAAAGTCCATGGTGGTCTGTATGTGGTGTTCTGAGCTGCCAACTAAAGGGATGAATACAGACGCCAGATATTTGGAAACATTGTAACACTTTCCACAGAACAACTGTGTCAACTCTTGAAACTGTGCCTGCAGTCAACCTACTTCACATATGGGGAGCAATATTATAGGCAGAAACATGGGTGTGCTATGGGGTCTCCAGTTTCTCCTATTGTTGCCAACCTGTACATGGAGGAGGTCAAAAAGAGAGCCTTGATGTCCTTTTCAGGGACACCACCAAGTCATTGGTTCAGGTATGTTGACGACATCTGGGTTAAAATTAAATCTCAGGAAGTCCAACATTTTACTGACCACATCAACTATGTGGATAAATACATCAAGTTCACAAGAGAAGATGAAAAAAATGGCAGGTTGGCTTTCTTGGACTGTGAGGTCTCAGTCTCTGATAGAGGACATTTGCAAACCAAGGTGTACCGCAAACCCACCCACACAGACCAGTATTTGCAGTTTGACTCTCATCACCCTTTGGAGAACAAGTTAGGAGTCATCAGGACTCTGTATCACAGAGCAGACAGCATCCCCACTAGCTCAGGAGCCAGGCAGAAGGAGAAATCCCACACAAGACAGGCTCTAGAGCAATGTGGATATCCTAACTGGGCCTTCCTGAAAGCAGAGAAGAAACCCAAACAGGACTCCAGTCAGCCATCAGGTGAAAAGGAGGAACCCAGACCCAGACCAGTGGTCATTCCGTATGTTGAGGGAGTAGCAGAGAAACTGAGACATTTATTTTCTAAACATATCATCCCAGTGGCTTTTAAACCCCAAAATACATTACGGCAAAGACTGGTTCATCCCAAAGATCCAGTCCCCCGGCACAAACAGAGCAATGTTGTGTATGCTGTTCAGTGTCAGGAGGGCTGTGATCAGTCTTACATCGGGGAAACTAAACAGCCACTGGCCAAAAGGATGGCCCAGCACAGAAGATCAACATCATCAGGCCAGGACTCTGCGGTCTACACTCATCTCCAGGCCAGCGGTCACTCTTTCAGGGATGAAGATGTTCACATCCTGGACAGAGAGGAACGATGGTTTGAGAGAGGAGTAAAGGAGGCCATCTTTGTGAAAAGAAATCGTCCATCGTTAAACAGGGGTGGAGGCCTCCATGTTCAACTGTTCCCCTCTTACAATGCTGTGATTGCTAGTATCACTCAGCCCTCTGTGAGTAGTAAACAGCCATCAGTGTGCTAATGATCCATTGTTAGGCTGATGGTCCTTCTTGACCATGTGAGCAGCTGGTTTTGGTTGTCAGCAGCAAAACTGGTTGATCCACTCTGAGAAGGTGCTATTTAAGAGACTGAGCTGAATACAGCTCCTCAGACTGAGGAAGTCTTTCAGATGAAAGACGAAACGTATCTACATTTATTTTTTTTGCTTTGTTTTTTTGAATGGCCATAGGACCAGATTGAACTTTTTTACACTCTAATTCAAGTTTTTCTTGTCGTATTTCTTCCAACAAGGCAATGAATGGATCTCATCTCTGGGACACTTGTTTTGCTGTTCAGGCTTTTCTTGAGGTAACAATGGCCACTTGCTTCATTCTCACAGTTTCTGCCATTGATAGTTAAAATGCTTTTTGTGTTGGGGCACTTTTTTCAGGCTGGAGCTCAGAATGACCCCAAACTGTCGGAGTGTCTTCGTAGGGCCCATCGATTTCTCATGAGTACACAGGTACAAAAAGCATGCTTCTAATCAAAAATTAAGAACTATAACAAAGATACATACCTGATAAATAAAATAATAATCCTAAATGAAACTGACTTATGTTAACACAACTGAACGTCTTGACTTGTGCTTAATACAAAAACTGTGTAATGATGTGAGCATCCAGACCCTTCATACCCTCCGTCTACTCATACAGGTAACTGAGAATTATCTTGATTACCAGAAATACTACAGACAGATGAGCAAGGTACAACCAGCATCACATTATATCCACAACACACTTATTGAAACAAGAACAGAAATATTTACATTTTAGGAAGTAATGTAAGGAAGAGAATATCATATTATTCATGTACGTTTAGTGCATGCATCATATTTCTGTGTACATAAGGGAGGATTTCCCTTCAGTACCCATGACTGTGGCTGGATTGTGGCTGACTGCACAGCAGAAGGGCTGAAGTCGGTGATGCTACTGGAGGAGCTCTGTCCCTCCATCGAGCAGCCCATTGTCCCTGAACGTCTGTATGAAGCTGTCAATGTGGTGAGTCTATTGAGAATACCCTAAAACATATTAACTGATTGTTTCTAAATGTTTCAAAGTGCTCGTTTGGCTTCTGGTGATAAATATTGCTAAAAGAAATAAAAATGTATATTTTAAATAGTTATGTGTAAAATGCTGCTATCTCACATACAACAGGTTTGCCAGATGCTCAACACATTAAGACAGAGTAAAACAAAATAAACTCAAGCTCTGCTGTTTTGTAGCTGCTGAGCATGAGAAACAAAGATGGTGGATTTGCCACATATGAAACTATGAGAGGAGGAAGACTCCTGGAGCTGCTGAACTCCTCCGAGATGTTTGGTCAGTCCAAATAAAATTTTCTTTTCTAGCACTTCACTAAACCACTACTGCCATGAACAGGGCTGTGTCTGAATCTGCTCTCAGTCTTGTGCAAATGGGTTCAGTTCACATCAAATATAGATATAAAACTAAGAAACCAAACATCTAAAACGAGGGAAGATCGACTCACTCATACCAACACACAAACACATGCAAGCATAAAAAGAGTACGTCATCAGGACTCCGCCTGGTGTCGTCCCTATGGTTTAGTGACGTTATTATAACCAGCTACCATGAAAAGCAGGCAGCCTCCTCTGGGTCTGTTTGTCTGTCTGTTAGCAAAATATCTGAATGCAATGATTTGCCAATCTCAGAAACAAACACTTTATTTACAATGGAACACAGCAAACATTTTACATGTTAAAATAAGGAATTGTACCATTTTCAGAGAAAAGTGAGGTACTTTTGAATTTAATGGCAGCAACTACATCTTGTTGTTCCAAGTCCGTTTCCCACTTGGAAGCATCCCCTCTTTTTAACAACAGTCTGTAAACATCCAGGACCTCAGGAGACCAGTTATTGTAGGTTCTGGAGGACCTGAGGGGGCCAGTTGTTGGAGGTTTTGGAAAACCTGAGGAGACCAGTTGGTGTTTTTGGAGGACCTGAGTCCAGTTATTCGAGGTTTTGGAGGACCTGAAGAGAACAGTTAGAGGTTTTGGAGGGCCTGAGTAGACCAGTTGTTGGAGGTTTTGGAGGATCTGGAAAGGCCAGTAATTGGAGTTTTTAGGGGACCTAAGGAGATCAGTTGTTGGTGTTTTTGGAGGACCTGAGACCAGCTGCTGGAGGTTTTGAGTGGAATGTTATCCCATTCTGGTCTGACGGAGGATTCTAGCCATTCAGCAGTCCTGGGTCTTCTATGTTGGATGAAATGATGTGTTAAAACTTGTAGATATTTTTCTGCATTGATGGAGTCTTTCCAGATGTGTAAGCTGCCCATGCTAGATGCACTAATGCTCCCCCATATCATCAGTGAGACAGGTGATAACTGTCTGAATGGTTCCTCTCCTCTGGGAGATCCAAAGTCGTCCAAAATCATTCTGAAGTTGTTCCATTATTTTTGCAATTTTGTCACAGACGGGTGAATCTCTGCCCACCTTTACATCTGAGATAATCAGCCTCTCCAAAATGTTTTTTTTTATAAACCCAGTTCTTTTACTAACCAGCTGCTATTTAACCTAATTCATTGCAAAATGTTTCTCTAGCAGGTTTTTTTTTTTATTCGTACCACTTTTACAACCTTTTGTTGCCTCTGTTCCAACTGTTTTTGAGATGTGTTGCTGCCATAAAATTCAAAATTACAATTTTTTCCAAAATTAGGTATTGTGGTGGACACAAATGTATATATTTCAAGTCAGAATGTGCTGTTATTGTGAAAGGGACAGAATATAAAAAGAGCAGGTCAACGGTTGTAAATCATTTGTTTTTTTCTGAGCTTGATGTTGGAAGACATAGAGAATAAATGGAGACTCAAAATATTTTTCGTCTCTTTCTGCCGACTTCCACATTGGTTACCCCAAACATCTGAACATGTTTTCAAATGAGAACTCACCAGATGCTGACGTTGCTTCTCTATCAGCCACGTTTTCGGACCAAGTTCTTCTTCCTTATCAACGCAACCAGTAACGACAGGTACCCAGTCCCTCACATTCAGGATTTTTCTGCCCGCCTGGCAGGGGCAACTGTTTTTCCAAGGTAGATTTGGTGTGGGGCTATCATCAGGTTCCTGTGCATCCCTTAGATGTACCAAAAACCGCAGTTATCACACCTTTTGGTCTTTTTGAGTTTTTACAGATGCCCTTCAGCCTTAAAGGCACAGCACAGATGTTCCAGCGACTTATGGATTTGGTCCTGCAGGGTATGCCGTTTTTGTGCGTCTATTTGGATGATATATTGGTGGCTAGTCCCTCGGTGGCAGAACACATGGTGCACCTTTGCCAGCTGTTTGTTTGGCTCAGTGAGCACGGCCTGAGCGTGAATCCAGCTAAATGCCAGTTTGGTCTGCCTGCTGTTGAGTCCCTGGGACACAGAGTGTCTGCTCAAGGGGTGCTTCCCCTACCTGCCAAGGTTAAAGTTGTTTTAGTTTTTCCTCACCTTCCCTCAGTGAAGCCCCTGCAGGAGTTTTTGGGGATGGTGAACTTTCATAACAGTTTCATCCCACGGGCAGCTCATCTTATGCACCCCTTGTATGAAGCACTTGGAGGCAAAAAAGGGTACCAGCAAATAGAGTGGACCCCTGAGAGGGTACAGGCATTCAATGATGCCAAAGAGGCTTTGGCTAACGCTGCACTTTAGGCCCATCCTTCTCCAGTGGCTCCTGTGTTTCTGACAACTGATGCCTCTGATTATGCAGTTGGGGCAGTTTGTGAACAATGGGTGGATGAAGCATGGCAACCCCTCGCTTTTTTTAGCAGGAAACTCAGGGATGCTGAAAAAAATATAGCACCTTTGATAGGGAACTGCTCGCTCTTTTTCTGGCAACACGGCATTTTCGGTTCATGTTGGAGGGCAGGGACTTTACTGCTTTTGTTGACCATAAGCCTCTCACTTTTGCTATGGCAAAAGTTTTTGAAACATGGTCGTCACGGCAACAACAGCATTTGTCCGCCAGTTCGGAGTTTACTACGAACATTCAGCATGTGGCTGGCAAGAAAAACCTGGTGGCTGACTGTCTGTCCAAAGCAAGGGTTGCTTCTGTGAATTTTAGGCGTTGATTACCTCGCCATGGCCGCAGACCAACTGACAGACCTGGGTATTCTGGCCTTTAAGGCAGCCGAATCTAGTTTGCATTTGGAGGAAGTTTCCTTTCATGAGTGTGGTGCAACCCTTCTTTGTGATGTCTCGACTGGTAAGCCTCGACCTCTGGTTCCTAGTGGCTGGTGTAGGTGGGTTTTTGATACAGTTCATTCCCTTTCACACCCAGGGGTAAAAGCATCAGTAAAACTGATAGGGGCAAAGTTTGTGTGGCCAGGGCTCCGTAGAGATGTACGTACGTACATGGGCGGCTTCCTGTTTAGCTTGCTAGTGTGCCAAGGTGTAACAGCCCACTAAAGCTCCACTGGAACTGTTTCCTATTCCCCAAGGGAAGTTTGAGCATGTGCATGTGGATTTAGTGGGCTCACTTCCACCTTCAGTGGTTTTACTTATCTCTTAAATGGTGGACAGAACCACTCGGTGGCCAGAGGGCAGTTCCACTGTCATCAACTACTTTGGTTGATGTGGCTCGGGTTTTTATCTCTTCCTGGGTGTCCCAATTTGGTGTGCCATTGGACTTGACTTCTGACAGGGGTCCCCAGTTCACCTCAGAGTTGTGGACTGCAGTGGCAGAGTGCCTTGAGGTTAAACTCCACCGTACTACTGCCTACCACCCGCAGGCTAATGGTCTTTGTGAGAAGTTCCATCGCTCAATGAAGGCTGCATTGCGGGCCTCATTGGTGGATAATGGTTGGATGGATCACCTGCCTGGGGTTTTGTTGGGCCTGCGTTCATCTCCTAAAAAGGACCTGCAGTTTTCTTCAGCTGAGTTGGTCCTTGGCCAGCCTTTGAGGGTACCAGGGGAGTTTCTTCCAGGTCCGGTGGGTTCAGTTGCTCCCAAGGGGAGTAGGGCAATCCTAACAAGGGAAAATAGATCTGTTGCCCCATTGGAGCACAGGTGTTTGTGCCGAAGGACCTTATGTCGGCCAAGTATGTATTTATCCGCCATGATGCACACCATTCACCACTTCAGCCTCCTTACAATGGTCCATTTCGTGTTTTGGAGAGGGGACCTAAAGATTTTTTGGTGGTGCTGGGGGGTAATGAAGAGAGTGTTTCGGTGGACCGCTTGAAACCAGCTCATGTATTACCAGGGGACTTGGTTGAGTTGGCTCAGGCACCTCGTCTTGGCCGTCCCCCAGTTTTTTTGCCCACTCTTCCAGGTTTTCCCCCTACAGCTGGGTTGCCTCCCTCAGGTGAACAGTTTAGTGGCAGTCGGTCCGGAGAGTCTCCTTCACTTTCAACCCCTGTCGCTGTGAAGAGCAGCCGTGGTGGCCACCTTATTAAACTCCCTAGCCGTTACCATTAGATATTTCATTTATTTATTTCTTTAGTGTATGTTTTACACCTGTAATGGGTTTCACAATTTGTGTTTTTGGTGTTTGTGACGTTCTGTGTGTTGGGGGGGGGGGGCGCTGTGTGGTGGCCACAAATGTATATATTTCATGTCAGAATGTGCTCTTATTGAGAAAGGGACAGAATATAAAAAGAGCAGGTCACCGGTTGTAAATCATTTGTTTTTTTCTAAGCTTGATGTTGGAAGACGTAGTGAATAAATCGAGACTTAAAATGTTTTTTTCTCTTTCTGCCGACTTCCACAGTACAATTTCTTAGTTCCAACACTTGTCATGTTTACCATGTTCCATGGCAACATTTAAACAAGTTTGCATCAATTTGTTAATGTTTAGATCATGTGCTGGGGATCAGGCTCAGCTTCTACCACACCAAATTTAATGTCAGTGTCTGTAAAACTGGCAAAAGTATATCCATGTTTTTGTTTTGTTTTGTCTGTACCAGGCAACATCATGATAGATTACACATATGTGGAGTGTACCTCTGCAGTAATACAAGCTTTGAGACACTTCCAGAAGTCCTACCCTGATCATCGCTCAGACGAGATAAGGTACAAAAAAATACTTTATAAATAAGAGTCTTAATGCACCAGTATGCTTCTTTACAAGGGAACCAGGTGTCCTTTAACTAATCTTTAGCAACAGTTCTCTGAGCTTTCTAAATAGTTTTAAAGCTCGAGTTTTGTCTACACACAAAATACTAAAAGAGATGCTACTTGCCATCATTTCAAGGTTGAAGGTTGATGGAAGCAGATGGAACATAAAATTTTAGTTTGTTCTACATCATAGCAGTTTATTTTCCACTTTTAATTTATCCATGGATGACAGTCAGAATTGTTTTTTAAGACCTGACCTTATACAAGTCACTGCTCCTGTAACTTTACCCCACATCATTACATTTTACAGTTTTTTCCCTGTTTAACAGAAAGCGACATGTGTCAAGAGCTAAAAAGGGAACATGAGAACAGATTGAGTTAAACTAGACTAAAACTGTTTTTTAACAACACAAAGATGCAAATTGTTTTAGGTTTCTGAGTTAAATCCAACACAATAAAAATGCTCAAACAGGCATGTAAAAATCTAGAAACTTCTTAAAAAACACAGGAAATATATTATTTTAGTCTGGTAAATAAGTATGGAGTGTTTTTAGTTAAAAGAGCTTCTTAAGGTTCTCAGCATCTAAGAGATGGATCCAACCATCACTGATGTGGTGTCTAAAAAAACAAGAGAATGTGGCTGTTAATTTTTTTAAAAAGCCCATTGACTCAAAGAATTACCCTCCTTTACATCCACAATGAGTGAAGAAAATATTTACTCAAAGAAACACAAAAAGATCTGTTTCTTCTTCAGATCCACTCTGAGAGAAGGTCTGGAGTTCTGCAGGAAGGTGCAGAGACCTGATGGATCCTGGGAAGGGTGAGCCTGGACTTGGTGTTTCACCACCTGATTACTAACTAGCAGGTCTCACTCAGTCTGGTTCTGCTTGTCCTCAGGTCCTGGGGAGTGAGTTTCACGTACGGAACCTGGTTGGGCCTCGAAGCCTTCGCCTGCATGGATCACACTTATGAGAACGAGTAAGACGACTAAAGAACATGTTCAAGAACACTTGGTTCTCCTGGACAAATCAGGACGTACCTGCAGAGCAGACTGAGTCTGATGTTTCCTCTGTAACCAGGGAGGTACCTGACGAGGTCCAGAAAGCTTGTCGGTTCCTGTTGGACCGGCAGATGTCAGACGGAGGCTGGGGGGAGGACTTTGAATCATGTAAGCAGCGGCGCTACATCCAGAGCAGCAGTGCTCAGATCCACAACACCTGCTGGGCTTTGCTAGGACTCATGGCTGTCAGGTGAAGCTTTTACCGACACGTACAAGGAGTGTTTTGGTTAAGATTCTTAATGATTATGAAACAAATTTATTAAAACTGAAATATCTTGTGTGTATAAACAGACATCCTGACCAGCTGGCCATTGAGAGAGGAGTTCAGATGTTGATTGAGAAGCAGCTGCTCAATGGAGACTGGCCACAGGTGAGTTAGCAGCTTACACGCGTCCTGCTTTGAAAGTAAAACAGAAAAGTACGGTAGTCACCTGTTAAATTGTCTCATATTTCATACTATCATCCTTATTGGTTTAATCTCACGTCAGTCATTTTTAAATGATTGGGTAAATCTTTATAGATAAATAAAACAGGTGAAAGTGAGTTTGTTTTATTCTGCAGGTAAAGATGCTAAACATTAAATTATACTTTAGGTAATAGAAGCTACTGAGAAAGTTTTTGGCTTCAGCTGCTCTTGACTGTTAAAATAGTTTTATAAAGTTTAATTCATAGCGAGAGCTGAATTCAAACACAAACTAAAAAAATTACATGTCCTTCAAAAGTATAGCGTCAACACATGAGTCATGAATGAAGCTGAAAGTAAAGTGTTTAAGCTAAAAGGCGTGGCGGGGGTCACGGGTGCCCATATTCAACCATCTCTGTGCAAGAGTTGGGGTACAAAGTAGCTAAATTCTAACTAGAAGCAAAAAAATTCTCTTTCAAGAGCCTCCATTCATGTTTAACTCTGTGCCCTGAGAGAAGGTCCAATAAAATATGGTACATAGTAAATGGTGTAAGACCAACATTTGTGTAAGAGAAATGTTTTAAGAACCGTGCATCCAGGTGTAACCGTGTACCATTTCGGACTCTTATTTTTTAAAGTTTCACAGCTAGATATCATCTAAAGAGAAAGTCCTCCCTTCCTTCTGTACCTCTCATCCATCCAGAGCTTCTTTTAATTTCTAAAAGTTGGCGATAAAAACAGAACTGATGTGGTTTCATTGTCCTGCCTTCCAGGGAAACATCGCAGGCGTGTTTGCCAAGAACTGCGGCATCAATTACGCCTCCTACAAAAACGTCTTCCCCATCCTGACTCTCGCGCGCTTCACGAGGCTTTACCCGCTGGCTGGGCAGCTGAATCTGTGACAAGCTGATTACTTCAAATGAAACTAAACATCAGGTTTGTTTTCTGGGCGGAAACTGTCGCACGTTGTGTTTGAGTTTGGAAATATTTTGTTAACACACACATCTGACAGAGCAACTTCAAGAACCACTGTAAACTTGTGTTTTTGTTCACGTTCTTCTTTATAAAATGTGAAATTAATTAATGTCTCTGTGACTTTATGTACTTTGTTCTTATAGCAAACTTAGTGTGTGAAGTGTCATTAATGCTCGGTTTGTCAGTGTACTCTCAACCTGCCTTTTTGGATTTCTTTTTAAGAACTGTAATGCTGAAAATAAATTAATGATGAACAAGTGCTCTTTCCTTGAGGTGTCTTTAGGTTTATGTCCATTTCCTCAAATCCCCACCCCACCCCCTTCGCTGAATCTGGAGGGTTTTCAGGAGATCGCCCGCAGAGGTGTTAAAGCACATGCGCAATACAGGCGTATATTTCACGTAGGCCTGTCGTGATAAACAATAAATCAATTAATCGCATGATAAATGAAAATTATCAACCTCGTTTTCATTTACCGGCTTTATCGTTTCTTCGTGTCTCTCTTTCTACTGAAGACACGGCTCAACTCCGGTTCACTGACCCCTCCCTTTCTCTTTAAAATCTGCTTTAACGATCCAAAATCACGTTTTTGGATCGTTAAAAAGCAGCTAAGCTGAGAAGCTAAGCTACGAGCTAAGCTAACAGGCCGACCTCGGGAATAAACCTCCGTCTTGTTGAGCTCCAGTATTCACGGTTGAAACCCGTGTCTTCGTGTAAAAAGTTGTTTTTCTCTGCAAAAAGAAGCTGAGAACTTGTTTGCTGTTTTTTTTATTAAAAGCTTTGTGTGAAAAATGCTATGCTAAAGAGCTCAAATCACCTAGCGTCTGCCATATCACCATGTCAGCCCATGTCATGTCAAGGTCCCTCCCTCCCATTTTTCTTAAAGAGATACGCTGCTTAACTATCCATCCTTTAACAACAAAGTCCATGCTCAATAATCCAGGTATACAAACCAACATTTTTCAGTCAGGTCATCTGGACAGTTTCTTTTTTTGTGCTGAAACGTTTCGCCTTCGATCTGGAAGGCTTCATCAGTCAAGAAAACACACAACAAAACCGATTCTTCCCCAAGGCATCCATCCTTAAGTTCAAACAGTCTTATACTGCTATCAGGTGGTCAAAAAAGGTACTACAGCCAAAGAAATAAACATTTCTTCTAAAATTTGACAATTAATTATTGTTAAATTTCAAACAATATTATCGTTTATCGCAATAATTTTTGAAACAATTAATCGCCCAGCAAAATATGTTATCGTTAGGCCTAATTTCACGCACACGTGAACCAATGGCATATTTCTATCAACATCAGTGGCGGCGGAATGTAGCATACTGCTTTCTGTGCTACGACTGATGTAATATATTTTGGGTCTCGTAGTTAATCTATACGGGAATGTAGGTGCTGTGACGACATCTGTTGGGAAGAGACGCCAGTCAGATCGAGTTCAAAACTGCTAACGAGCCCGTCGAGGCAGGCGTATATTTCATGCATGGCACTGGAGTATAACATACAAAATGTGCTAAACAATAATGTTACAGGCCCCAGCTGGCACGGTGACCTCGATAACAAAGATGATATCTGTAAAATCAATGTAGTGCGTAAGAACAGGAACCACAGCGAAACTCGTCTTTTCTCCAGACTGCATAGAACCAGTGTTGCCAGATCTCGCGATAGAAACAAGCAACCAGCTCCATGAAAGCAAGCCCCAAAAAAAGCCCAACTGGCAACCCACCACATTGCGTAAAACAGAGGCTGTTTTAAAACTTACATTTATTATGGCATTCCAAATAAACAGCAAAATTATGCTAAACACTTTGAACAACATACTTTTAAGCTCTGATGAAAAAAGCACCAAAAATCATATTTTTTTCTACATATTTATAAAAACAAAACATCCCGACATCTGCGCGTGAGTAGAGCCCCCTAGTGGTCAGCCACAGTATGAGCGTTTGTTTGTGTGTGCACCTGTCTCCTCTCCAACTTGGGCGGGAGCGATAAACAGGAAACGGGGGTGTGGAAGGGACAAACTACCGCCTACCACTCGTCTTTTGCTTTATTGTGTGGAGCTGGGAGATAATCAACTGGTTTCACTCGGAAAGAAAGCCAAGTCCAAATGAGCAACTTCATGTTCAAAAACAAGCCAAAAACCTGCAACCCACAAGATTTTGCAAGTGACTTTAGAAAAAAACAAGCCCAAAGTCGCTTATGATAAGCGGACTTGGCAACACTGCATAGAACGTGAGCAGGAAGTTGCCACGATATAAAAGTGGTAGGGGGCGGGGTTGAGCACCCCAAAGGCTCCGCCCCTCCACAAAATTAATTAAACAGGACTACCTTTGTAAAATTAGCCATCATTAACCCCATGTTATTTTTGTTATCAAAGAATACTTAAATGACATTAAAATATTATTTATAAAATAATATCAATGTGGTTACATCATTTGGGTGTACGTACAACAATAACAGCCGTAATAAATTGTGTTTCTGTTAGTGGTGGGAGATGTGGTGAAGTTATCCGAGCTAAAAGAAGCTATCTGGACATTATGTAATTCAAGTTAAGTGATTTAAACGATGATGTGAAACATATCGCATGTTATTAAAGTTGAAAATGAAGACATCAGGTTTAATTTTAATGTATTTATTCAACACCACAAACTTATGTCACACAACCACTGATAAGAAAACTGAACACTATTGAAAAAAACCGAACTGTAAACTAATGAACTGGACTCTTCCTCTCTGTTGTCATCCTGGATATTGGCACCATGTTGTTTATCTGGCTTGTTCAGGTTGTCACTCCTTTGCTTAATGTAGCTTAAAACATTGAATTGATCGGAAAAAAGAACTGAGGAGAATTTTAAGTGAATAGTTGCTTCAACATCTCTCTTGTCGATGTTCTCCTCTAAGTCAGTGCTCTGTTTTGGAACCGGTCTGCCGTAGGAGCTTCTCCTCACAGGAAAAATAAAAACTCAGTTGGTTGTTGTGTAACCAAACAACACACATAAACATTATCCAGAACTTGTATTTACCTGCTCGACGGCTACCGATTACCATGAGTAGGAAGTTCGACATCGTTCTCGTCAACTGCTGGTCCGCTAAGCGACCGATGTCAGGCTGTTAGACGAAGCGGTCCTGCTTGGCGTCAAATCCGTTGACTCGTATTTAAAAGTAAGTTTTGTTGTTACCTGGGCTTTCAGCCCAGAGGAAGGACCGTACTGCGAGCGGTCCCAGGTAGCGCACATGCGCATTAGGTGAATGTACAAAATTTACAGCACCAACTAATGACCTGGCATTGCAACTACAGCAGATTCAGGGAATTCCTGCAGATACTTGTAAACACCAAAATCGCTTCCTGTCAATGCAGATTTTTTACCTCGAATCAACATCCGAAAAAAAAAAAAATTACATTTCCCCCGCCATGTCAGTGTAAATAGGGTGTGTCACTCGGAACAGAAGTTTGTGGACAGATATTTCCTCTCAATGGTCCAAGAAGGCATCAATAAGGTGGTTTTTCCGCCAATCTAAAGGCCAACCTTTAGCCAGCTGACAGAAGTACTGGTCCAGTTGTTTTGTTGCCAGAAGTCCCATTAGCCTCCAAAATGGTTGCTCAAACAAAGCAGAAATGCAAGGTTCCTTTGTGCTCCAGTGGTGTCGTTTGGTTGTGCAGACACAATTCTGCACTCTTGTATTCTCTACATATGGTCTCACTGAATGTGTTAACTAAAAACACAAACATGATCCTTGTGCAGATCCAGCAGTGTTGCTTTGGTTGTGTTACTGTATCTCCTTTATGGGGAGACCTTCCTGAAGTGCCATCTTCAGTGCAGCGACGCTTGTGGCCCGATTTACATGCCCATCTCAAGGCACACCCACGGTTGGTTCACAGGGCTCTCCAGACCCCGCCAAAATGAATCACCGTCGGTTTAATGATGCAAACAGGTGAGATATTTAAAGCCTCTCGTGTACCTGACCCAAGGAACAAAGTTATACTCGACCACTGACTTGTACGCCTTCAGTCACTTGTGTGTGTAAAGTTGTTGACTGGGTATTTGTAGAAGTCCACCTGCCGACCGCATGCTCCTGACAATGCTTCACCATGTACAGTTAAATTTTCTCAACATCTTTTACAAGCTTTGATTTTGTGTCAGCATCAATCTCGTTGCATTCGTTCTCCAAGTTTTTCCAAGAGTACCTGGACCCGGACATCATACCCCGAGAAGCTCGACCAACAACTGGAAATACGTGATGCAATGCTCCATGACCGGTAAGAAACAGAAAGGGGTCTAGCTGCAGATAATGGGAGAAAATATCCAACCGAAACAGGTCATGTCCAATCCCCAGAAACACATAAGTAAATGAGTAACTTGGCTTGGTGGATACAATGTGTTTCCAGTTGAAGCTTTGACTCCATGGTCTGCAGCTAGGCGCTATTAAAGGAAACATGTCTGTTTGTTTTAGGTTTTTGAAAACCAGCCAGTGTGTGGCCACTTGTAACACCTTTTAAAAAATAAAGAAACTCACAGTACAAAGCATTAAAAACTTTTTTAAGTGCAACAACTGAAAACAATTACAATATTTTCACCGTAGCAACATTTGCTGCTCTGAAACAACACTGTCTGCAGGGAACACGCTAACAGCGTTAGCATAAGTCAGTGGTGGTTTACATTGTTAGCCTAACAGCTAACAGACTTCTTGGATACACGGTTCTTAAAACATTTTTCTTACACGAATGTTTACTGGGCCTAAAGTAAAAACAAAAGCCAAAATTATCAGACACAAACACAAAAGGAAACGGTGAGATAAATGGTCAGACTGTCTTAGAAATAAAACTGTCTAAATCCAGTTTCAGGATCACATCTTCTCCAAAAAGTTGTTCTAATTGCCTTCTTGGATGAGCTACATAGATTTATGAAGAAAAAAAGGTTTACATTAGTTCATTTAGCAGCCAGGTAAGAGAGGTACTACAAATAGGTCCTGCAATATGCAGTAGACGGCAATACTGTGTCACAATAAAAACACTAGAAAGTTCCTGGAGAAACTTTGACGGGGACTGCCTATTTAATATTAAATTATTATTAATAATAAATATCAATATTAATGATTATTAATATTATATCAATGATTATTAATGTTAATAATCAATACTAAGTATTAATCTTAATAAATATAAATATATTTTTAATTTATTAATTATTATTAAAATAATAATTAATAATCACTATTGATAATACTCACACCAATAATTATTATTAATATTAAATATTACTTATTAATATTTATAATTAGTAATATTAAAACAGATAATTAATTTATTTTAATTATTATTATTAATAATTATTAATAATAATAATAGGTGATAATAGGTGCCTTCCATGCATGTTGAAACAAAATGGCTCCATATGTTACTCAGTTTCTGTGAAGAGTTTTCTCCTATTCATTTCCTATGTGAAATTTGGCATCTTCGTTAGCAAAATATGTCGCCATGGTAACTGCGAATGCCAATAAAAGTAATAGCACACTTCCTGTATCCGGACCGGTCGTTTTGATATAACTTTTGTGGGGGTGCACGTTGCGGTTCGGGCTGCATTAAAGTTGAAAAAGATATGCTTTTCAGGTGTAGAATAACAAGTGGGCAGTCACCAACTAGTTCCTGGAGTTGGTGAAATATTGAGTCTTTGTTCGCTAATTACGTCGCCTTGGTAACTCAAAATGCCAATAAAAGTAATAGCACACATCACGGGGCCGAGCCGGTCGTTTTGATATAAATTTTTTGGGGGGTAGACCTTGTGGTTCGGGCCGCATTAACGGAGATAGAAATGTAGACTCACTTCCGAGGTGTAGAATAATAGGTGCCGTCCCAATAAATTAAGTCTGCCTGATCTAAAATACCTAACATACAACAGAAATATCTGCTGTGAGATTCTTTGTTGCAACCCTAAATCTCAAAAACCTGATGGAATAGATGCACCAGGCAATAAATGAGCACATGAAAGTCTGAGTCTTGGAGGAACAAATATAGATAAAACATCTTCAGTTTGTGTTTCAAATTTACAAATGCAAAATAAAAGTCTTAACTAGAGTAAAATTTGATGTTCTGCAGTTCATCACAGCTTCAGCTTCCCAGCCAGGGGACTGCTCGGGTAAAGCCTCGAGAAGCGTCCGAGGGTCCAGACCGGGAAGACGTTTCTGTAGGAGGTGTAACTGATGGCGCAACTTTTGTTGAAGACACCGGCAATGTTTTCCTTAAACGAAACAAAATCATCACTTGCTTTTCCATTGTTACCGGACTCACTTTACATTAATTATGTGTATTATTGGCAAAGACAGTTAAGACATGTAAGCTGCTAACTCACCTGTGGCCAGTCTCCATTGAGCAGCTGCTTCTCAACCAACAACTGAACTCCTCTCTCAATGGCCAGCTGGTCAGGATGTCTGTTTATAAACAAAAGATGTTTCAGTTTTAATAAATTTGTTTCATAATCATTAAGAATCTTAACCAAAACACTCCTTGTACGTGTCGGTAAAAGCTTCACCTGACAGCCATGAGTCCTAGCAAAGCCCAGCAGGTGTTGTGGATCTGAGCAGTGCTGCTCTGGACGTAGCGCCGCTGCTCACACGACTCAAAGTCCTCCCCCCAGCCTCCGTCTGACATCTGCCGGTCCAACAGGAACCGACAAGCCTTCTGCACCTCGTCAGGCACCTCCCTGGTTACAGAGGAAGATTCAGACTCGGTCTGCTCCGCAGGTAAAGTCCTGATCTATTCAGGAGAACCGAGTGTTCTTGAACACGTTCTTTGGTCTTCTTACTCGTTCTCATAAGTGTGATCCATGCAGGCGAAGGCTTCGAGGCCAAACCAGGTTCCGTACGTGAAACACACTCCCCAGGACCTGAGGACGAGCAGAACCAGACGGAGTGAGACCTGTTAGTTAGTAATCAGGTGGTAAAGAGACATTTGTTGATAAATGACGCCACTTTCTGCTGTTGTTGAGAATTGAAGAAAGCAGGACCCGGTTTATGGGAGCTGCCATGTTGGACTTTTGAAACCAGAGTCTGTGCACTCGAGATGTTTAGCTTTAAGCCCCGCCTACTCCCTGCAAACCATCATGATGTCAAATGACTTTCATTTTAAGCATAAAAGAACTACTTATGTGTTTGAAAAGTTAATATTTGAACATACAACAGCAAGGTAAGAATTATATGAACCAACATATGAAAAAACTCTGAGGTGATTTTTTTTTATTTTTACCAACGGCAACCCAGTTTGTTTAGGATGAGGGGGCATAATCTAAAACTTGTTCAAGAACCAGCTAACAGGTAAGTTTGGTCCCATTCTTGGTTCACTTCAGGGGTCTATCAATATTTACAGTCTTTGGTCATCAGGACTCACCCTTCCCAGGATCCATCAGACCTCTGCACCCTCCTGCAGTACTCTAGACCTTCTCTTATAGTGGATCTGAAGAAGAAACACATAATTCTTTGAGGTGATCTATTTGGGACCAGTTGAATTAGATTTAGCCAATGGTTGAAATCCATCTGCAGGCCTTAGGCAAGTAATGATATAAAGTACAAATATACAATCTGTACTATCTGGATGAATTCTAGTCCTAAACTATCCATAAATCTGTCCTAATTTAAACATTAACAACAAGTTAAATTTCATAACGTAGAAAGCATTAAATATTTTATTTGCACTTTAACTGCAAGAAGAACTGTAAACTTAAATAAATGTACGATTAACGAATGTTTAAATATACTTTACTTATAAAGCCAGGCTATATTAGTCTAGCAGCCTCAAAACAAGTTCAATGAAAATGTAAAACACTGTGCAAAAGTCTTGAATTTCTTTATTTCAAGTAGTAGTAGTAATATTTTTAAACTGGGATTAAACAAAAGTATTGTGTTTGAACACTGGTCTTTAAAATATTCATAAATCAAGAGTTAAATGGCCTTACACACAAATAAAAAAAACATTCATCTGAAAATGAAGAGGTACGAGGACTGAAAATTTGTGAGAAAGTAGCAAATATTTAAAGGAAAACTTTGAAAGACCTTCAAGAAGCAAAATATAAATAAATGAAGGCTACATTAAGACATCTGCAGAGAACTGTGAGTGATTTTCTGCATGCCTTATCTCCTCAGCACGGTGATCAGGATAGGACTTCTGAAAGTGCCTCAAAGCCTGAATTACAGCAGACGTGCACTCAACGTATGTGTAATCAATCATGATGTCACCTGTTGCAGACAAACAGAGCAATATTAAAAACACAGATTTACCCTTTTTATTCACATGTTGTTGATGGTGGGAAGGTCTTAATATAACAGTAGGACAAGAGAGAGAGAAAAAGTTGAATGTCATGAGCAACTTGTCATGCTTTTTGTTTGGTTACCAGACTTTCCAACAAAGTAGTTAAATTATTCCATACAGTTGAACACATCTCAGACACAGATGTTTATTGGCAATGACCAGTGCTCAAAGTGGGCCAATACTCAGTGGTACGCAGTACTTTTGAATTTTAGCGCATGTCACTTTTTACAGCGTGCCATCAGTTCTCATAAACCAGCTGGTATTACGTTTTACCGACTGGATCTTAAACTACAATATCCACAAGATTAAGGTTGAAAACAGGAAGTCATGACTCGCTCCACACTGCTTCTGATTGGGTCAAATATAGGGAATCAGGGGACATGCGTCTCTTAAGGAATGATAATTGGTCCAAAGTTAAACGTGAGGAGCCAGTCCGAGGCACAGCTGCCTCTGCGTGAAGCTCCGCCTACTTTTGGGGGAAGCAAACCTCCACTTTGAGAATAAAACTCCAAATTTCTGATGTGTTTACTAATCCGCTTCAAATAAGATTACAGCCACCTCTGAACCTATTAGGTGACTAAATCTTATGGCCTGTCAGCTAAATATTTATTGTTACTACAGATAAACGATTAACAGAATTTTTTTATTTTTTAAACTTTACCAAAAATGGACTGGTCCAATGGTCCTTTAAGATTTATTTTGCTGTTTTGCCTGTCAATAATCACTGTTGGTAACAATAAACTAATTAACATTATTATATAGGATGAACTAACATCCTTCAAGGTAGGTGTCATGGAAAAAAGGAGATTCCCAGAACAGACCAAGGTTTATTTCATCGGATTTATTTTCAAAATTTTGGAGAGCTGTCCAACAATTCACAGAACATGCAAAATACAAGATTACACTCTTATCAGTGCTCTCATCCATGTGAAACCCTGACCTGCTCTAACTCTCTGGACTGGACAAATTGGTTTTTATAGAGTAATCTTCCAGTCCAGGCCAACATTCCCACAGAAGAGGTATTGATCATGATGAGTGCAAAATAATACACATTAAACTGACAGTGGGTACACCAAATAAAGCTGCACAATAGCGGGGAATGTTTGTCGTTTCATCCCATCTCGAGCGTCGACTAACTTACCAAACACCTCGGAGGGGTTGAGCAGCTCCAGGAGTCTTCCTCCTCTCTTTGTTTCATACGTGGCAAATCCACCATCTTTGTTTCTCATGCTCAGCAGCTACAAACCAACAGCAGACACATGGTGGAACGACCAAAACAAACCAGAGAAACTGCATTTTCTACTAAAATGACAAGATAATTCTGAGTACAAGCAGAACAAAGCTAAAATTGGAATTAAAAAATACTTTTCTAAAAGCTATAATTAGCAAAGCCAGAGCAAAAAGCAGAAAAGAACAAGTGCCTAAAAGCTAATTAGCTTAAAGCTAACAAAAACAAAATCAAAGCTAACAACTAAAATTTGGTCAATGGTAGCAAAAAGCTACAAGTTGTGGAACTGTAGCTAAAAGCCAAACTTTAGCTTACATAATAAGTTTCTTTTGGCTGCTCCCTTCTTCAGGGGTCGCCACAGCGAGCAAACTCGCATGAAAGATTTGGAGATTTGTTTTATGACAGATTCCTGATGCAACCTGGGCTCGAACCCGCAACCTCAGGATTACAAGATCATGGCGCTGACCACCAAGCTACCACAGCCCCTAGCTAAACAGTATCTGAAAGCTTAAATTAGCAATACCAGTGCTAAAAGCTATAATGGGCAAAACCGGTGCTTAAAACTAAAATTTGTCAAACACTAGCTAAATTTTAAAAGTAGCTGAACTGTAGCTGAAAGCTAACAGTATCTATAAACCAAAAGTTTCAAAATGGTAGCTAAAAGTAGCAAAAGGGTACCTAAAATCTAAAAGTAGCATAAAAAGACAAAAATAAAGCAAGTATGCTGAATGAAATTTCAACGAGAAGGAATTGAAGAGAAATAAATGTATTTCTATTGCAAATGTTACAAAAACATAAAGCTAACACACTTTCCTGATCAAGCCGAATGTTTTGATATTCAAGGGGTGAATTAAATAATGAGCATGATATAATAAAAGCATCACTTGTTCACAGACCTAAATATAATCTTGTTTTTTCAACAGTGCAGTTACTGGGAGTTTAAAACATCATAAAAACTAAGTGTTCAGTTGTCCAAAAACGCACCACGTTGACGGGATCATACAGGCGCTCTGAGGTAAAGTGCTGCCCGACGGAGGGACAGAGCTCCTCCAGCAGCATCACCGACTTCAGGCCTTCAGCTGTGCAGTCGGCCACGATCCAGCCACAGTCACGAGTACTGAAGGGGAAGCCTCCCTAACACAATACATGAGATATCTGAACCTTTTACCACCCAAAAATCAGAAAACGCTGTATATGGAGGAATAAAACTGTCCAAACCATAAAAAGAACACGTCCATACGTATATCCAGAAGATGTTTTTAAATATGCTACATTTCAGGAATATGTGACGCTGCTTGTACCTTGTTCATCTGCCTGTAGTATTTCTGGTATTCAGGAGGATTTTCAGGTATCTGCGTGGAAGAGGTGGCTCGTCATCAGCAATCTTTTGTATAAAAGTTCAGTTTTTGACACAACTTGTGCCGTTTCCATCAAGAGGCACGTTGCTGTACCTGTGTGATCGTGAGAAATCGATGGGCCTCTCGAAGACACTCGGACAGTTTGGGGTCATTCTGGGCCCCGGCCTGAAAAATACCCAGAACAAACCTGTTTAGCAGCCAGAGACAGAACCACAGGCTGAAGTTTTCACATTTTAACGTTACCTCAAGAAAAGCCTGAACAGCAAAACAAGTGTCCCAGAGCTGCGAGCCGTTTGTTCCCTGTGTGGAAGGAGCATCAGAAGAAAACGAACCAAGGAGTGAAATTAATGTGTATTTGGAAGCTGTAGGAATTATTTAGTTATTAATTTCAAACAAATTCTCACCTGCATTTTCATTCCATCCAATCCCAGCCTGCATCACAGAAAACTCAAGTAAGTTTGGTAAAATTGTTTTATTATTTTTAATCTTTCTGTGCAACAGTTTATAACTGACAGCTTTGACATAAGGGTTTTCAGTTTGGGTAAAGCTGGACGCTTCTGGAGACCGTGGGACTGACCAGAGGTAGTCAGGGATCCTGGAGACGTGCTCCTGAAAAGCTGCAGAGGAGGGTCCGTCCACGTGCCAGCGGACCAACATGTTGATAGTCTTGGAGATCTACGAAGGACGGTCAAAGCATTAAGCTCACTGTCAACGCAGATTCAACATCTACTCAACAGTTTCCTGTTTTTTATTGTTTTTTGACTTTACAGCTAAAGCTAACTCCGATAACGCCAAGTCTTCGACAACTACTGCTACTGTTAAAGCTGACCCTATGTCTAACAATACTTAATGTGCTTTAAAGCTAACATCTTGCTAATACAACTAGCTTTCTGCTACTTTTAGCTTGCAGTTAACCTTTTACTTTAAATGGTGTTTAGCTAGCTTTCTGCAAATTGTATGTTTTAGTTAAATTTTTGTTACTTTTAGTGTTTAATTAGCTTTTTTACCTTTTATAAGTTTTAGCTATCAGTTTGCTACTTTTAGCTGCAAGCTAGCATTTTATTTTTTTATAATTAGCAGATAGCTCCTTTTAGGCTTTCGTAGCAATTTTTAACTTTTAGCTAGTGCTTTGTTTCTTTTTAGTTTTTTAGTTAGCCGTTTGCTACTTTCAGCTTTCAGAAAGCAATTTACTACATTTAGAGTTCAGCTTATTTTCAGCTTAGTCAGCAAATACATTCACTCAACAATTAGTATTCCTATTGCTTTTTATGCTGAAAGTACAGTTTTTTTATTTTTCTAATTTTATCTTAAGTATTTGTTTTATTAAACTTTGCATTTGTTTTTTACATGTTAGCATCCATTTAGCTGATTTTAGCATCCGTTTGGCTAAAATGAGCTATTTTATACTGTTTTTTAGCTGGCATTCTGGTTCTTTTAGACTTTAGCTAATGTTTTGCTGCTTTTAGCTTTCAGCTATCATTCTGCTGCTATTATTTCTAGCTTGTGTTCTGCTGCTTTTAGCTTGTATTTGGCTCATTTTAGCCTCGTTTCTGTTCATATTTAATATTTTAATAACTCAAGTTTTATTGTTTTCAGCAAACATCGTAAGACTCAGCATTCTCCTTTTATAAAATACTGAATATTATTTATGTATTCGTGGTGTTGTAATGCAGAGTTTATCTTATGGATGTGTAAAGTGTTCTTACCGGTCCGATACTGATACACTTGGTGAAGCGGTCGTCAGCCTGGATGTGCTCGTACAGCTCTTTGACAGCCTTTTCTCTGAGTGTGGTGCTGTGGTGGGCTTCGTACACATTCAACACCACTTCAGAGTAACAAACACAAGCGTCACAATGTTAGTGGAGACTGCTGGGGGGGAGAACACCTGTAGAGGAGCCAGACTTTGTTATCTTTGAAATGGTCTCCATCAACAGTTCTTCACACTTTTAAAAGGTCTTTGAACGTTTATGTTTTGACACTGTTTTTTTGTTTTCTACTCATTTATTAGCCGAAGACTTGGCAAAATTCTGCAAAGTGTGCAATGTTGCCCCAGATATCTACCGCTTTACAAAAACTTATTTAAAAGTGATTTATCAATGCTGACTGATAGTGCCCGTCATTCCAGGGTTTTCCATCTATTCTTGGTCTGATTCCGTTCTGGACATCACTGAACGGGCTCAGGAACACTTGCACAAATCACTGTCTGGAAGCGCAGTTCACAGATGCTCTAAAGCTCTATGATGCAAACAGGAAGCCACATGTGAACGCCATCCAGAAACGTGTAGTTTTAGAAAAAGGAATCGGACAAACGTCTTACTCTCCAAACTCTTTTATTTTATACTTATATAGACCTGAAAAAAGAAGACAAGTAAAGACTTTCTAAGTCTGTGTGGGAATGCTGAGGTCAAAAGTACTTTACTTACTGTAGGCAACAGTCAGCAGTGTGCTGTGAGGCGTATACAGGTCACATGCTGCCACGTGGTTCCTCTGAGCGGGCCAGTCAATGGTGGCGTAGTCCTGGACATACAGTTCCTGGAGGACAAACGGCATAAAATTAGTCATTAATAAATGTATTTATGTTCCCAATAACAGTACCTGTCAGAAGTTTGATCACGCATATTCATACAAAAGATTAGGTTTGTCAAACAAATACGATGAATAAATGTTGGCATGCAGGGCACAAGCACTTATTTGTTGGTTTGACAGTAAAAGTCATGAGTACCAGCCCTTTATCAAAAAAAAATCAACACGAAAAGGAGATTTTACAAACAACTCAAAGCCTTAGATTTGTACAAAAAGACAAAGAGAACTGAGCCTATGTGGACGTTTTTCATTTCAGCATTATGCTTTGGAGTGTTGTGATACTCATAATCAAATTCCAGATTCTGTTGTAAGAAATCCACTTGAAAATAAACAGCAAAACCATCAAAACGCACAACTTACTCAAAGAGTCTGAGGGAAAACATGAGTTTACTATAAAAATCCAGAAAAAATGAGAGAAAAATAAGTGGCTAAGAAAAGAAATTTAACTGTCAAGTGATATGTTGTGTATTCATCAGATGTAGTTTTGTTTTCAACCATTAAGGCATGTTTATAACACAGTAATAATTAAGTAAATACAATAGTTGGGTTTTAGTACATCAAATGTTAGCGCAGTATCTGGTCAGCAGGTAATTTAGCTGTGGCAGCTATCTTGATGACACAAAAAGAAGTAGTTACAGGGTTGAGTGGGCAAGTAAGTGTGAAGTGGGACATAATTTGCCAAATTTAGAACCGACAAAACTGAGAAAATTCTAGGTTATTAAAGATTTAATGTCAGAAAGACAAGCTGCTGGGCTCGGCATGATTTAATGAGTGTCATCTGCACTGAATTTCTAACACTTACAGAAAAAAAAAATTATAGAGAAAAAGAGGGAACCTGAATGTAACCCTTGTGGTACACCATCACGAGTAAGGTTATTTAGACTCAAGACAATAGTTCTATTTGACAGGTGTGAAAATAAAGTCACCAAAAAAAAAACGCTTACAGTTTATATTACATAAGTTGCAGCAAATACTCTCCCCAGAACCTTTCGTAACAAAAACAGCTTAAAGACTGGTCACCTGTCTGAGGCTGAGAATTAGCGGATCTTCCTCTGCGGTCAGTCTGACAGCGTAACAGTAGCTCATAGGTAAATAGACCTGCCGACAGTGACACCAAAGGGTTGAGGGATGAGCTGGCATCCAGTCAGGAAACAGCCTGAAACGCACAATAAACAAACGTAAGCTCCGTTTCTTAAGAGAGTAAAACATGTTCAAGCTGTTTCTTGTCGCTCTGGGAGAGACCACAGACTTCTGTCAAAGCTGGACACCAGATATAATCCTGGACGTAGAAACCAGAAGAGGAACAACGTCCAAAAAGATGGTCCCAGGGCAGGTTCAAAGCCCTGCCCCCTTCCCTTTTCTCAGAAACATTATACTTGTCCATGTCAAAGGTAAGGTTGACAGGATCATCTCTAAGATGATTTGTGTTCCTCTGACCACAGCTAAAGAGAATTATAAAAATAGAATACGACTGTAGCCAACGTCCCAGGATGTGGATGCAAGAAGAAATGCAACCCCAGGTTTATCAGATAGCTAGCATGAGTGGTAGAACAAGAGCTGAGGAAACCTTCCAGAACCATTCAAGGTGAACTCCATGGTCATGGTACGGCCCTTTCTGATCTAACGTACATCCTATTTTGATACAATAATTAGGAAGAAGAGCCAGGAGCCTCTAGTATTGACAGGAAAACACAAAAAATACAGACAGGAAGTCACAAAAATGGTGACAAGCCACAAAGTTTTGTGGACAGATGAGGCAAAACGGGGGATTTTTGGCTCCAATCACTTTAGGACTGTACCAACAAATGCATCTGCATCTGCATGTACTTTCTGTTAAATTGTGTTATCTTGGACAAAAATGAGTAAGGAATCAGCTAATAGTCCCTTGTAAGACCTTCGAAAAGTCTGAAAAACCATTGATCAAGATCATTTTAATGGATTAGAAAACAGACTAAAGGAAATTACTGCATAAAAAATAGGAGTGGATTGGGACTTTTGCACAGGAGTGTACATTTCTTTTTTTCAAAAATCATCTGAGAATTTAATATTTATCTTTTCAATCTTCAGAGCAGGTAGAGGCGAACGTAAAATGCTGGTAGAACTTACCACATCTCTGGCAGTAACGTGTTCATTCCCTCCCAGCTGTAGACATTTAAAACAGCGAGCCAGAATTTACCCCATGATGGGATCCCAGTGGCACCACCTGAAACAAGTCAAGCACAAACAGAACTTTAATACTGCTAATATAAAGAGGTATAGTGCTAAACGTTTGCTAATAAGCTAAATAAAGGTTCAAAAACAGCAGACCATGTCTGGATTCAAACCCAAACAAAGTCTTATCAGGTCTCATATCATTGTTACTTTCAATTTAATGTTTTTTTTTGCAAAATGGCTCTATTTTGTCTTTTTATACTACCGGTACTTTTAGTTTTGGCTAGCCTTCCGCTACTTTTAGCTTTAAGCTACAGTTCTGCAACTTTTAGCTGGCCTTTTGCTTCTTTTAACTTTTAGTTGGGGGACACGGCAGAACAGTGGTTAGAGCTGTCCCCTCACAGCAAGAAGGTCGGAGGTTTGCCTCCAGGCCTTGCTTAGTGGAGTTTACGTGTTCTCGCTGTGCACGCGTTGATTTTGGACACCTTTACTGTGCAGGTTGTTCCGAGCACGAACCAGATCCGGGTCGTCAGGACCCACTCCCAGAATCCTCAGCGAGGTGTAGCTCAGCGCCGTTCCAAACACACTGGACTTATCTTCTATATGTCTGCAGAAAACATGGACATACACAAACATGGCTGTCATGATTAATGTTCCCCACATGGACGTTTTTTCTAAGACTCCTTGGACTCTGACTTACAGACCCCAACCACCGTCTGGCAGCTGAACAGAGCGCAGGTACCTCACCATCTCCAAATTCCACACCTCCGGTAGACAAATCTTTGCCACATGACACGTGATAAGGAGACCTGCAACAGAATTCAATAAATTTAAGGTGCTTTTTAAAGAGTCAGAATGAAAGTTATACTACCTGGGAGAAGGAAGAGGGGTCCACCGTAGTCCCCAGCCCAGTGACCGTCCTCAGCCTGGAGGCGGCTGTAGAACTTCATGCCTTTCATAGCTGCATCCAGGGCAGTTTTTGCAGCTGGGGAGTCAGGAACAAACTTGCTCTGTGGAGAAAATCATCATCAATCAAAGAAAGAAAACAATATTGTATTAATTGTGCTTTTACATGTTTGTTGAAATTTGGCATTTATGATCTGTAAAATACGTAAAGACCTACAGTGTCCAAGCCCAAAGAAAGAGCTTCCATCATGGTCTGCTCTCTGTCAGGGGTGTCCTGATCCTCCACATAGTCCCAGGTCTGCCTGCCCTCCACAGAGGTCAGCCTCCAGCGGCTCAGGTCTGTGGCCGGTTCTGTTTTATAAGGTCCCCCTCGCCTCCGCAGGTGCCTGCAATAGAAAAGACAGCACAGATATAAAGTTCAAGTTCTGATCCAATAAACTTCAGGGCTTCTTCTCTCTACTGATGGAGAGATAATTACCGTAAAAGCTATAATCTGCACCAATTTAAATTATCTATGTGTCCAAGGAGACGGGTAGTAAAACATAGCCATTAAATTAAATTTAACTTCAGTTTCTGGTCCAAACAACATTATTTAGTTCTGGAGCTATTCAGAACCACTAGTCTTTGGGAAAATCTTAAATCGTTTTAAAACGAAGGAACAACTTCCGCTTTAAATGAATTAACTTATTTTCAATGCAACTGATGATGTGGTTGGCTTCAACAGAACATCACAAGCTCTGGGAAAAACTTGTTCGCCAAAAAAAGAGTTCAATACTCACGTTCCATCTGTCATCTTGCTTTAACTGGACTCCGACGAAATGTTTTCCGCCGGTGTTTGAGAAACTTTGCCGTTTCTGCTCTTTACCTGGGAGTTGTAGTGCTAGAAAACCCTTTTCACAATTTTCTTAAGGCAAACAGAACAACGTCTCCCAGAAGTCCTTGCGATGCCGTTCGAGTGATTCGCGAGCGGTGGGAAGACATGAGCCGAGGCTCGGCTGTCCAATCACAAACAAATAAGGCGTAAAGATAGGCGGGTCTACTGTTGGGTTACCCAATGACAAGTAGGCAGGCGGGTAAATGGGCGGGATTATAATAAAGCTGTCCAATCAGAATTGTCCAAAGATAAACACGGCACATGTGCTCATCGTCCCTAAAAAAGCAAGTGGAGACTTACGCTGAAAAAAATCCAATACAGTATCCCCTTTTTATTTATATTTGTCCATGACACCCAATTAATCCTATCAGCTACTTAGACAAGCATGTCTTTACATAAAAACCTGGATGTCCCTAAATTTTCTGCTTTTAAACACAGACAAGATTGAGGTTTTAGAATTGGACCTAAGCACCTTAGGAATTAATTTTTCAGTCTTTCACCCTCCTTAGATGGCATTAATCTGGCCTCCAGCTCTAATGTTAAAAATCGTAGTGTTATTTTTGATCAGGACATTTATCCCCCACATTAAAAACATTACTAGAACTGCTTTCTTCCACCTGCCTATCGCTCCAGTTAGGGTTGGCTTGTCATGCTGTCTTAAGCTTAGACTACTAGAGGTCAAATTGACATCATTTCCTTAAATGAATTGTTAAAATTGAATAGTTTTCATTTGATACTATTGCTATCTTAACATGTGATTCTTGACCTGCCATTGTGTATCTGTTCCTCTCAAACCCAGCAGGTCGAAGCAGATGGCCGCTTGTCCTGAGTCTGGTTCTGCTAAAAGTTTCTTGAGGGAGATTTTCCTTTCCACTGTCACCTTCGTGCTTGCTCAAGATGAGAGTTCTGCGATGGAGTTAAACTCAAAGCAGTCTACTCCTCAGATAAATGTAATTTTTTTTTTAAAATATGAATGTTTCTGATTACTTGTTTTATATATATGAATATTTTTGTTCAGTCTCCTGAGACGACTTCTGTTGTGACTTGGCGCTTTATAAATAAACTGAAGCGTGACAAGAAAATTGTAAACACTAGAAGGAAAAATTTATCTTTGAAACAAAATATAATTTTCTGCAACAAAAAAATGTAGTAGAAAAATAATAAAAAATTATGAACATCAAAACTAAACTAAACTAAAACCTGGATAAAGCCCACGCATGCACGGAGAGAGCATGCAAACTCCACCCAGAAAGGCCCCCGGACCGGGATTTGAACTGGGGCAACCTGCTCGCTGAGAGGCAGCAGCTCCACCAGTTGCGCCACCGTGCTGCCCTTGATGTATTTCTATGCAGAAAATAGTTGTAAATAAAGGTAACACCTGGAGTACCAGGAGAGCTACGTACGTCTCCTCTTCACTGACTTCAGCTCCGCTTTAAACATTAACCTCCCTCACAGAGTGGTGGGTCAGCTTTCAGCCCTGGGACTCCCATACTCCACCTGTCTCTGTCTGGACTAAGGACTTCCTGACAGATTGCACACAGTGTCAGGGTGAGCCCTCACACCTCCTCAGCCATCAGCATTGGCACTGGTTCACCACAGGGCTGTGCGCTGAGCCCCCTGCCCTTCTTACTGTGCACACATGACTGTGCTCCCGCCCACCACAACTCAATCCTCACGTCTGTAAACAACATCACTGTAGTAGGGCTCATCCCTGGAGGAGACGAGACAGCCTGAGATGGAACGGCTGACAGCGTGGTGCAGATACAACAACTTGCTCGTGAACACAGCTAAGACCAAGGAGCCAAGTAAAAGGAAACGGACATCCAACAACTACACATCCATGAGGACTGGGTGGAGAGGGTGTCAGACTTCTGTTTTTTGGGAGTCCACATCATGGAAGACCTGACCCGGTATGCAAATACAGCAGAGTTGGCAAAGAAAGGCTGAGCAAAGACTTTATTTCCTGAGAGTCCTCAGCAACACCTAAAGCTGCTAGTGTCCTGTCGCTGCTCTATAGAGAGCATCTTGTGCCACTGCCTCTGTGTTTAGTTCTTCAGCTACACAGTAGCACAGATGAAAACACATAAGGGAATCAACAACACAGCCCAGAAGAGGATGCTCAGTGCCCTCTCTTCAAGAAGTGTACAGCTCCCGCTGTCTCAAGAAAGCCACAAATATTTTAAAAGACTCCTCGCACCCAGGTCACACTGAGTTCCAACCCCCTGCCATGAGGCAGGAGGTCCAACAAGAACAAAAACTACAGGAAAAAAAAGAGGAAAAGAAAAGAGTATGATCTGAATTAGTGTTCACAAAACTGAACTTGTTGGGGACTGCCATGCAAATGCATGGCAGGCACCTATTATTCTACACCTCGGAAGTGTGTCTACATTTCTATCTCCGTTAATGCGTCCCGAACCATAATGTCTATGTCACAGTTTACACTCTGTTTTTTCCTTTTCTCATCACTCTGTTCACTGTTTGACTTTTTCTTCTCTGCTCACCTGGGTTTTTCCTCTGCTGCTTCTACCAACCTCTTTACATGCCACACCTCTCTCTCTGATCGCTGCTGATGGTTTCCACCTGCTTCTGGGTGAATACATACTTTCTGCTTTCTCCACTACATTGCCAGATCAACTGCTTGCTTCCAGCCACAGTTATCCAACGTACTCTCTTTGTTCACAGCTCTTTAATCTTGATCCACACCTGTTTCCCTTGACCACGCTTTTCGCCTGTCCCTTTTGTGCCTCAGCCTTCTGACCTTGTTTACGACCTGTGCCTGTTTTTGGATTTCGCCTTTGCCTCTCCCTATCGGTATTGTCTCCTCTTCTGATTCTATGTATGAACCCTGCTCATCCTGAACTACGCCTCTGGATTTCCCTTGGTCTCTGTGTCTCCCCTGGAGCGTCCCGTTTCAACAAGAAAGGTTAGTGTTTCATCAGACAGTCTGTATTCAGATAACTACTCATTATTCTGTCAAACACTAATCTTTCCCCTCTGTATCATTTTAGATACAGTTCCTGCCCCTGGACCTGAGACACCAGAAGCTGTTTATTTACTCAATAAACATTTTAAAAACCTTTCTGAGTCTGTGTGTAGGATCCTCTGCCATCAGATCTCTGACAGTCTACCTCCGCAAAAGTTATATAAAAATGACCAGCTCGGCCTAAAGATGTGTGCTATTAATTTTATTGGCATTTCGAGTTACCACGGCAATGTAATTTGCGACAAAAGACGTAATATTTCACCAACTCCAGGAACTAGTTGGTGACTGGCCACTTATTATTCTACACCTGATAAGCGTTTCTTTTTCAACTTTAATGCGGCTAGAACAGCAATGTGACCCCCAAACAGTTGTATCAAAACGACCTACCCGGCTCTGGGAAGTGTGCAATTACTTTAATTGGCATTCGCAGTTACCATGGCGATGTATTTTGCTAACAAAAATGCCAAATTTCCCATAGGAAATGAATGGGAGAAAACCCTTCACAGAAACTGAGTAACGTATGTAGCCATTTTGGTTCAACATGCAAGGAAGGCAGTGCATTATGCAATGCATGGATGGCCCCTATTATTACCTATTATCACCTATTATTATTGTTCATTAGTAATAATAATAATAATAATAATTAACATCAAATATTAATGTTAATAATTATCATTAGCAATATTAATAATTATTAATATTGATGATTAATATGAATATCATTATTATTAATTATAATACTATTTTAATATCATTTAATAAATTAATAATATATTATTATTATTTTAATATTAATAGTTAGTATTAATTATTCATATTAATAATTAATAATGTTAATGTTTTTTTATAATAATTTACTAATAAATAGGCAGTCTCCATCAAAGTTTCTCCAGAAACTTTCTAGTGGAAATCTGCTGTTGTCTTGATATTTTAAAGAACTTCTTTTTTTTTTTGTTTGTTTCATTTCCTGCAATCTGAGTTATGTAAACCTTTTTATTTCAAGAAAAGTTACCTTTTAAATACATCTTTAGTTGGAGTTTTGATGAATGTCATATTGGCAATTGGCATATTGGCATATTGCTGTTATTTCTTCAAAATAATTTAATATACAAGTGTAGTTTGAATAAATACTGTAAATTTCAAAGATCTTCTACACAGCAACAACGTTGCCATCTAATAGACAATGAAAATGCTGCAAGAAAATACCAAGGTCAGAACAGCGTGATCAGGCTTTATATAGCATATTTTTAAACAATAAAGTCTTGACAGGAGATCTGATTTGGGAGATTTAATGCATCAAATGAAGCCTCGTGGAAAATATTATCAAAATAACATCTCACAATGACTTGACCTTTGTTTTTTAAGCATGACTGCAAGCACATCTCATCAGAAAATGTAACAATACTGGTTTTAGTGTCTGATAACTTCATGTTTTAATGTCTCAATTGTAAAAGCAACTCAGATTTGAGGTACACTGCAAGAACTAAATGCATATATCTACTTCCTGAACTCAAATAAAGTTAATATGTTGGGTCAAGTGGGTCGTAGATTGTTTTTTGAACTTGTAAAAGACATAAAACTCAAACATGAATGCACAGCAGTAAGGGAAGTGAGTACTGCTTTCATTTTCTTTAACTGCACCAAACTGATGCTGCAGAGAGAACAAGCTCCAGCCGAGGCGTGGCTTCACATATAAAAAGAGCATCCAGGTCTGTGGATCAGCTCACCTGCAAGCAGGAAGTTCAACTGTTCAGATCTCTGCTGAAGGTTTGTTCATCTGCTACTTTCAAACATTAGACAAATATGCTGTTTATGTGTGGATCACAGTGCAGTTTTTTTTTTTATAAGAGCAACAATTTATTGTACTTTAAACTGTAAGCACCACGATCATCTCCGTGTTTTCATCAGCAGGTATTTCTGCACTGTCATCTACCAGCGCACTGTTTGGAGGAAGTTCTGACATGGACAAACACGGTCACGGTAAAATATCACTTCCTACTAAACTCAGTTCTGGGTAAAAAAATATTTAGTCATTCCTCATTATTAAAAACTTCTGCTGCAAAGGAACATGTCGCTCTAGTACCCTTTAAAAGTTGCCTCGACCAGATGTTGCTCAGCCAGTTGTTCGTGCCAAACTGTTGGCGTGTTACGGTTTATCTAAAATAAACAAGAAACTGGGCAAAGGACGTCTCAAGACTAAATAAAACGTTCTCCAACAGATAAATCATATCTGACAGTTGTGTTTTTAACTAACAACCAAAGACCTGGCAGGTTCTGAGACATTTCACACATTTGATAGATGTTCCAGTTCCTCCCATGTAGCACGGCCTGCCTTCCTGTTGATCCTGTTGAGTCTCTCAGTGTCCCCCACACTCGAGCTGCTGCCCCATAAGACATCACCATACAGAACGGTGCTGGACGCCAAAGACTCACAAAATATCTGCAGCATGGTTTGACAGATGTTGAAGGACTTAAAATGTCTCTAAATAATATAAATAACTCTGGTCCTTCTAGGCATTTTCACATTCTTAAACCATTGGACCATTGTTGAAGTCCACCCCAAAGTACTTATACTCCTCCACTATGTCAACACTAACCCCTTGAATGTTAACAGGGCTCACCACAGTCCTGTTCCTCCTCAGATCCACATCTTCGTCACGTTGAGTTACTATATTGAGTTACTCTTCACCACAGGTGATACGTCCAACTGATGTAGAGTCATCAGAGGACTTCTTCAGTTCTCAGTCGCAGAAGTCATTGAAGAAAGTGAAGGGGGAGAGGATGGTTCCCTGTGGTGACCCAGTGTTGCTGATATCAAGACTTTTTTTTAAGATTACAAAAGTCTAGATGTTTAAAAAGAAAAACTATAAAGAAATCAGAGTCAGAGATTCTTTATTGTCATTCGCACCTCATGTGGTACACGTGGTGGAGAGAAATTATGTACACAGGGTCCCAGTTACATCCAACAATCAAATGTATAAGAAAAACAGTAATAACATCTAAGATATGAACTAAGTATACACATCAACTAAATATACACTAAGCACTCATAGAATAAAAACATTGAACATCAGCACAAACATGAACATGAGTCTGTGTGAGCAGATGTGCACGCATGAACACTTCAACATGAAACAGATCAGCAGCAACATGATATGGTTTTTCACAGTGATTATTCTAGTTAGAGATTCATGAGTCTAACAGCCTCAGGGTAGAAGCTGTTCCTCAGTCTAGTGGTTCTACACTTGATGCTCCTCAACCTCCTTCCTGAGGTGAGTGGGGCAAAAAGTGTGTGCTGGGTGAGTGAGGTCCTCCACGATACAGGTGGCCCTATTCCTGCATCTGGAGGTGTAGATGTCTGTGATGGTGGGGAGGCTGATTCCAACAGATTTCTGTGCAGCCTTCACCACTCTCTGCAAAGCTTTTCTTTCTGCAGCTGTGCAGCCTCCATGCCACACGTTGTTGCTGGAGCACAGGATGCTCTCCACTGCACACCTGTAGAAGGAGGTGAGGACTGAGCTTCCCAGATCAGCTCGCCTCAGCCGTTTGAGGAAGTAGAGTCTCTGATGAGCTTTCTTGATCAGGCTGGTGGTGTTGTTGCTCCAGCTGAGGTTGTCATTCATGTGTACACCCAAGTACTTGTAGCTGGAGACCACTTCCACCGCAGATCCTCTTATGTTCAGGGGGGTGTAGATGTTTTTGTTCCTTCTGAAGTCCACAATCATCTCCTTTGTCTTCTTCACATTGATGTGAAGGTTATTCTCTTTCAAAGCAGAGGTGAAGGTTGGAATTTTGAGTCTGTCCATTACCTGTGCTTGAGATTATTTTGTCTATTTCCTCAAGGTGGACATGGACATGGACATGGGCATGGACATGGTGGACACGGGCATGGACATGGGCATGGTGGACACGAACATGGGCATGGTGGACATGAACATGGTCATGGTGGACATGAACATGGTCATGGTCATGGACCTTGTGGTGGGAAAGAGCACGGACACAAGCTGAAGCACAAGCACAAGCAGGGCCACAAGCACACCAAATGCCACAAGAAGGGGAGGGAAAGTCACAGGGTAAGATTTGGACCTGCAGATGGGTTCGGCTGATTTTACAGCAGTATTTTGTGTTTTTAATGTATCGTTCACTTTAATGCAAGACAACCTGAACAAATGCTGTCTTTTGTCTCCGTTCCTCCTGCAGAACTCCAGCAGCTCCTGCAGCAGTGACTCTGAGTAGAAGAAGCCTGATGAGCTCCTTCCTGCCTCCTTTTACAAAAAATTCACTGAAGTTCGACTGTAATCAACTTATGTAGCCTTTCACTTCCGCGTGTTTCTATTTCTGGGGAAAGTAACCAAAGTTTTACCTGACGTGTAAAGCAGAATGATTTACTGTTTATTTGGGATCTTATTCAAATCTGAGATAATAAAATTCAGAGTGAAAACAAAACTGAATGGGCTGGTTTATTTTTTTATCACTTTTTATTCCTTAAAGTTGATATGTTTTATTTTTATCAACTTTAGTTCAGAATTGTGATCAGATTATGACAAAAGAAGCTGATTATAGTTAAAAGCTAAGAGCAGCAAAAGTCTTGATAAAAACCGAAGGTAACAGGAGGTTAACTAAGAGCTAAAAGTGTCAAATTGTCATTTAAAAGCAACAAAAATGTAGCTAAAAGTAGCTAAAAACTAAAGTGACCTAAGAAAAACTAAATGGTAACTTGTAAACAGGTGTGTTTTTAGTAGAAATTTAAAAACAAGGAGTGAAGTGGTTTGTCTAATGGTGGGGGGGCAGATTGTTCCAGAGTTTAGGGCCCACGACTGAAAAAGCCCCATCTCCTCTGAGCTTCAACTAAAATCAGCTGGTCAGATGATCTCAGCACCCGAGAAGGAGTATAAGGTTGAAGCAGATCAGAGAGGTATGAGAGTGCAAGGCCATTAATGCACTTAAAGGTCAACATGAGAATTTTAAAATCAATTCTGGTACGTACAGGGAGCCAGTGAAGGGAGGACAAAACTGGTGAAATATGATCAAACCTACAAGTTCCTGTTAAGAACCGAGCTGCAGCATTTTAGACGAGCTGGAGACGTGAAAGGGAGATCTGACAGACCCCAACATGAAGCACATATAGCTATCTGCCTTAACTGGAAACAGTTTTTTGTAGAACAAAGTTAATTTGTTTAATAAAGTTAAAGTCAGAGTCTAAATTAAACCATCCCAAGATTTGTAACAGACTGCAGTATGGCTCAAGAGAGACAAGGTTTACAGGAACAGAGACTGCAGTAGAGCTAGGGTTAAACGCAGTGACTTCAGTTTGTTGATCGTTGAAACTTGAAAAATTTAGATGTCATCCACGCCTTAATGTTATCAGCATTTTCACAGAGGGTGAACTGTGCATGAACTATTTGGTTTTAAGGGCAGATAAATCTGGCAACCATCAGCATAACAATGAAACGAAAGACCAAGTTTCATCAGGATAAACTCCAGAGGGAGCAGATACAATGAAAACAGAAGGGGTCCAAGAATCGAGCCCTGCGGGACCCCGCAGGAAAGAGGCACTATTACCACCATAAACACAAAAACTCCTGTCAAACTCCTGTTTCTGAAAGCAGAACAATAGCTAAAAGTAGCCCAATAATAGCTAAATACAAGAAGTAGTCGAATGAGAGCTAACTCCTAAAAGTAGCAAATTAATATCTAAAAGCTAAAATGTTTGTAAATAAAGAAATAATAAATGAATTGAATAAATAAACATAAAAGTTACCAAGCCTGAGAGTCACAGCTGAACTTTGGCTGACTTGGTTGATTTTCACATCAACGTTTGTTATTTTACTTTATTTAAAACCTGATTGATCTGATGAATTAGTTCTTGTCTCGGTGCTAACAGTTTGATTTCTGACGGGGGTTCTGGTGCCGCCCGTTTCGTTTTGTCACGTTCACTAAGAGCTATACGTTATTTAGAAATGATCGTTTTTAAATAGGAGCGTCTCAGAGTTCAACTCACTGATTTAAGGTGCTGCTCTCATGTCTGCAGTTTCACTATTTATGATTCAGTGTCAACGGTTGAACGTAAAGAACGATTCCCTGAAGTATTTACTGTTGTTGCTTCCATTGGACTCGTTTGTCTTATCATCTTTCTGCTTTAAGACCTTTGCTCAAGAGCATCGTTTTAGTTCCACGCCCTGCGATTCACCTGCACAGTCAGCTGACAGCAGGCTTTGTCTCCTTTATTTACTGGTTTGGTTTTAGAACTGGCTCTTCTGGTTTGTTATCTTGAGGGTTCCTCTCTCTTCCCTGTAGCACAAACTCGACCGCTGAGAAGTCTGTCTCTTTTCAGTTCTACGTTGTTTTTGTTTTATTAAAAAATAATCTGATCTTTTTCAGGTTTTAAAATAATTCTAATCTGCCTTAAGTGAACAAGAACGCCCAATAAATTTCACAGTCGTTATTTTAGACAAAAATAAAGCCACAATGGAAGATCTGCGCACATCAGCTTGTAGACCTTCAACAGCCAGAATTCTGTTTCTTTCTCAAGATCCTGATGTAGTTGTGGAAGAATTTTGGCTCATTCTTCTTAACAATCGGTTAAATGACGTCATCAGCCCTCCACCCTTGTGCTGGAATTGCTGTGTTTGTTTTTCTTCGAATGCAGAAACTTTCCCATATGTTTTTTTATTTTTTTTTATTGTTGTTCGACAGAAGACGTATTTTCCTGCAACTCCTCCAAATAAGATGCACCTGTTCAGCCCGTTTGACTGCCCTGTCATAACCTTTGCACTGCTACCTGAGACCTGTAGAGTCTGAAGAGAAGCGGAGCTCACTTCTTTGATCATTGCACGGTCTGACCTTCAGGGTGAATTTGAGGCTGCTAATTGTCAACTGTGTATAGAAAGATGGACTTCAAATAGCATGTGAATGACCTTTGACCCTTCCAAGGTTGATGTGCAGCAACAGTTGCTTCTCTGACGATCACTGCTGATGTCTTTCCATCTGGGCGTTGTGTTAACACACAGTAATGCATTTAATCTGGTCAACACTGAACTCCTTAAAGTGAACGCAGCAAGTTTTTAACTCACAGCTTTTTCTTTTTGCTTCGAGTTTCATTAAGAAGAACAGGGTGGAATCTGCACTCTTCTGTTTTTTGACACATAAAACCTATAATTGGAAGAAGGTGGACTTGCGTTTTTTTTCTTTCCCTCGACTGTGCATCTGATTTGGAGAAAGAAACATGAGTCTCTGTCTGACTAAAATACAAACCGGATTCCAAAAAAGTTGGGACACTAAACAAATTGTGAATAAAAACTGAATGCAATGATGTGGAGGTGCCAACATCTAATATTTTATTCAGAATAGAACACAAATCACAGATCAAAAGTTTAAACTGAGAGAATGTATCATTTTAAGGGAAAAATCTGTTGTTTCCAAATTTCATGGCGTCAACAAATCCCAAAAAAGTTGGCAAAAGTCCATTTTTACCACTGTGTGGCATCCCCCCTTCTTCTTACAACACTCAACAGACGTCTGGGGACAGAGGAGACCAGTTTCTCCAGTTTAGAAATAGGAATGCTCTCCCATTCATGTCTAATACAGGCCTCTAACTGTTCAATTGTCTTGGGCCTTCTTTGTCGCACCTTCCTCTTTATGATGCGCCAAATGTTCTCTATAGGTGAAAGATCTGGACTGCAGGCTGGCCATTTCAGTACCCGGATCCTTCTCCTACGTAGCCATGATGTTGTGATTGCTGCAGAATGTGGTCTGGCATTATCGTGTTGAAAAATGCAGGGTCTTCCCTGAAAGAGATGATGTCTAGATGGGAGCACATGTTGTTCTAGAACCTGAACATGGTTCTCTGCATTAATGGTGCCTTTC
>NC_056510.1:7959860-8001782 GCF_014905685.2 Nematolebias whitei | reverse complement strand
ACACTTTAGTTGTTAAAGTGCTGAATAATGGGCTAACCTTTTGATCTTTTGTACTTAAAATAGTCATTAATGTACTTTACTTGTGTCTTCTGTGTTAACCGACTTATTTAAAATATTTATATTTGTGTGTCGTTTCAGTCGTCCAGCAGCGGCTGCAGCAGTGACTCTGACTAAATGGAAATTCTTGGATCTCCCAGAACCCTGAGGCTTTCTGATCATGATGTAACCTTTTTTAAAACCTTCCATTTTCAGCAAAATAATGTTTTGGTTCTTTGATCAAATGTTTTAAGAGATATATCTTTAACAACATTTATGAAGATGTCTCTGTGGCTCTAAACTGAAACAATCGGAGCATGATCAGTTTGAATAAATAAACCACACGGTTTCTGTTGTTTGTTTTCCTTCCGCTCTGTGTTTGTTGTTTTTTATGTTCAGGTGAGCTCAGGTGAGCGCGCCTTGATTATGGGAAAACCCTTCCTCTTATCTTGTTTTGGTAACTTGTGCAATCAATCACCACTAATAGTGAAGCGCTCACTCTTTTACACAAGTTCACTTTGAGGGTCAGCAGTTCTTTATCGTGTCATGAAAACATTTATTATCAGAAATCATGATTTATTGTGATGTATTAGAAAAAGTTCACGTTTTTATGTTTAAATACGCCACCAAAGGCCCTGCATTTAAATTTAAACAAGTGTTTGATTGGGCTATGAAACAAACAAACAAAAAAGACTCGAGAATTTACAGCTAAAGAGAGTTTATTTGGAGAAATCGAGCTTCACATGGTCTTGCATTTTGGATTTTTCCATGAGAAAGTTCCAACAAACATACTTTTTATTTATCTCTAAGGCAGTGGTAAACAAAACATCTCATTCTTACACGGACATGGTCTGCACAGATGAATATATAGTAGTTTGTTGTTGTCATTGTTTACTGTTATTGTTGTCTGTACTTTATACGTTCTGTTTGGAACAGGTCCTTATTGTAAATGAGTCCTTGTGGCTCAATGAGGATAGCCTGTATAAATAAAGGTTGAATGAAAATATGTTATCTGAACATTCCCAGGGGTTCTAATGAATTATATTCATGGGTGAATTTAGTTTTTCACATACCTCTTTATTTTATTTTGTCAAAAGGTGTAAAATGTTAGAATTCAAACAGGATATTCACTTTTCACCATGACTAAATTTTGTCCTACATTAACACACATTTATTAAAAAAACAACAACAACTGAACGAATGGTACACAAACCCATACAGCCTTGAAACCTACAATACAAAATGGGCACCAACACCATTTTACTATGAGCGAAAGATTGACATGTTCATAGAAAAAACAACTATTGAGTGTTATTGCTGTATTCGTTTTTAAAATTTGTCATATGGTGAGATGAATAAAATACAAACCGTAAAAGAAAATGCAACACAGTGCTTGTTCGTTTCACGCAAACCAGCTGCATTCTGCTAAATGTCCACGAGGGGGCAGTGTCACGCAGGTGCGTCAGCAGCAACCAACCAATCAGCGTGAAGCTTCCCACTTCCTCCCGGAAGTAAACAAGTTTTTTTTTTTTTTTTTACTTTATTGAACTACTGAACATACAGAACAAAAGAACACAAATAGAACAACAAATGACAATCTCAAATTACAATGATACATATAAACATATACAAATATCTACAATCATACCTCCTAAGGTCAACATATTCTTAAACGAATTATCATATCAACCATCATAAACTTAAAATTTAGGTAATAATACTATTTGAGAGTTTGCAAATAATATAGTACAGTGAATTAAACCACTAACTATTTATCTAAGAATCTACATAATTACTAAAATAATTTGTCAGAGGGCTATATTATCTGAGCGAGGTGATCAGAGCTTTTTTGCTTGTGGTTTTTTAGCACAGTCTAATGAAAGTTTTAACAAATGGAGTTCTTGTTTGAATACAGACCATAATGGTTTAGACTTGCCATATCTGCATTTATGTATATAGAATTTTAATATTATGATAATGTTATGGACAAAGTATTCATCTTTTTTATTTTCAGATACATATCCATATAATATATTCTGAACGGAGAAGGCGTCTATGTTCATAGATTTGATGGTCAGGAGATCGTGAAGGGATTTCCATAATTCACAGAATGACAGAAATAAAATAAATGTTCTGTTGTTTCAGGTTCGTTACATATAGAACAGTTATCACATTCAAATTTAAATCTATTTCTGATAAACTCATTAGAAGGATAAATATTATTTAGAGTTTTGAAATGTAATTCTTTATATTTAGGTGGAAGAGGGAAACCCAGATATGTTGTCATTATTTTTATTCTTTCCTTCTTATCGTAGAAATCATGAAACTTTCTTCTTACCTGACCAGAATATATTGTTTTTATTAAATGCTGTCTTAAAATATTGTTGTTGCATTTATTGTGTGTTAAATTTAGTCCATTGAGATTGATGCTCGCTAAACTAATTGTTGGTTTAGTTTCATAATTATTCTTTATTAACTGAACAAATGCAATTGGTATATTTTTTGTTACTTTATCATAGTCTTTTTTGGTACAGATTAGATTGTTTTTTTGTGAATTCTTCATAGTCATATAAATTTCCCTTTTCATCCATGAGATGAGTGAGTGACCATATTTGTTTCTCCATCCATGTTTCCATGAACACAGACTTCCTTCTATGTAAAACGACTCTGTTGTTCCAAAAAGGAACATTCTGAGGACTGAAGTTATGTTTGTATGCTGGTTTCCAGTTCAATAACACCTGTTGGTGAAAAGCAGATCATTTAACAGGTAATTTAGGAATGTCAAAGTCACGTCTTAACAGGAAGTCAATACCTCCAACTTTACTAAAAACCAAAGTGGGGACAGCAAACCAAAGCTCATGACCATTTTTAAGAAAAGATTGAAGCCATTTAAAGTTTTAATGCGCCATTCATTATTTCAAAATCTATTGCTTTAATCCCACCATCTTCATAATTTTTGACTGTATCTCCTTTTTTGATGGAAGTAAACAAGTAGAGGAGCGAAAGTGAAGACAGAACTCCCAGACCGCATGAAAAAATCGGGAAAAAACAAAAACAATGTCCTTAACGGTGTTGGCCTCTGCTCCCATGCTTATTTTATAGTTCAGAGGCGGAGGAGTGACGCAGGAGGCCGGTCGACCGCTTAACGGGAAACATTTACTTTAAACACCAGAAGAAGCGTTAATTTTTGTAAACTAACCGAACGGAACACAGGTGTTTTACTACACACTGAACAGCCACAACGTCATGAGCTTTTAACTAAATAAAGTTTGACTTGTAACAACAGAAGAAGTGTTCCTCCGAGATGTAAAATAGACCCTGAAAGCTGTGACGTGGTGCTTTGGACTCGTTTCTTCATAACTTCAGACAGATTGAATAAATCCTGATGTTGACAGTTTTTTTTTTGCCTCCAACACGTTAACTTTTAAGCTTTAAGGTGCAGAATGTTCCCTGTATTTTCTCACACTGTGATATTTTAATATAAAAGTCATGATGTTATGGTAAGGGGAAGAAGTTTTTAGTTAACCTTGATTTCCAGATCTAAAAAGGTTACGTCTGGTCCTCTGGACGTTCACAAAACAAAACAACAACAAAAAAATGTAGAAACGTTTCGTCTTTCATCCGAAAGACAGATCAGCCATTTTTAATCTATATTTATTGTTTCTTTCAGGCTGAAGCTTCTTCACAGACCACAGAGAATTCAGGGTCACATGGTGAGAAAGTCATGAATAGTTGGTGTTTTCATGCGGTGATCTAAAGTGGGCCAGTCTGAAACTCCAGGGTTGAAAATGAGTCCCACTGTTCCACACCCTGCAGTTTACCCATACAATCAGCTGACACCAGCTTTTATCTCCTGTATATGTTTATTTACTCTCGACTTGGTCTTAGAACTGGACTGAGGCTTTTCTGTTTTGTTATCTTGAGGGTTTTCCTCTCTGGTCCCGGTAGAGCGAACTCCACCGGTGAGAAGAAGTCTGCTGCGTTTCAGTTCTAGGTTGTTTTGGTTTTATTCAAAAATAATCCGATTTTTGTCGGGTTTTAAAATGATTCTAATCTAGTCTTAAGTGAACAAGCACGCCTAAGTCATTGTTGTAGACAAAAATAAAGCCACAATGGTAGAACTGCACCCATCAGCTTGCAGGACCTCCTTCAGCAGCAGTTTCTTTGGTAAGTTTCTCATGTAGTTGTGGAAGAATTTTGGCCCATTCTTCTTACCGATCAGTTCAACGACGTCATCAGCCCTCCACCCTCGTGCGCATGAGCTGATATGCAATGTCTGTTTTTCTTCAAACGCAAAAACTTTCCCATGTTTTTTTTGTTTTTTTTGTTAGACAGAAGTGTTTTTTTCCTGCAACCCCTCCAAGCAAGACGCACCTGTTCAGCTCGTTTCTAACTGCCCCGTCATGACCTTTGACCTGCTACCTGAAGCCTGTAGAGTCTGAGATGGAGCTCATTTCTCTGATCATTGCACGGTCTGACCTTCGGGGTGAATTTGCTGTCACTCCTGGTAAGATTGTCACCCGTGTTAATTGTAGAATGACGGACTCCAAATAGCATGTGAATGATCTGTGATCCTTCCCAAGATGATGTGCAGCAACAGCTGATTCTTTGAGGATCACTGCTGATGTCTTTCCATCTTGGTGTTTTGTTAACACACAGTAATGCCTTTAATCTGGTCAACACTGAACTCCTTAAATTGTGTGAAAGCAGCAAGTTTTTAACTCACAGCTTTTTCCTTTTGTTTCGAGTTTAATTAAGAAGAACAGGGTGGAATCTGCTCTCTTCTGTTTTTTGACACATAAAACCTGTAACTGGAAGAAGGTGGACTTGTTTCTTTTTTCCCTCGACTGTGCATCCGATTTGGAGAAACATGACTTTCTGACAAAATATATTTGACTTGTATGAAACAGGACACACAAAAATAAATCAAACACACATTTACCAGTTACCTTTAGTTTAGAAGAGTAGCGTGGATGGAGAAGAGACGTTACGTTTTCTCATTATGCAAACTTTCCCATAGGTCACCAAGCAACAAGGCTCAGAAGGCAGTGAAGACCTGCCCCTGATGGTGTAATGAGGACTCCTTAAGGTCAAAGGTGCAGCAGAGAATAAAAAGAAGCAGCAGGTTCCAGCTGCATCACAAGATCCTCTGAGGTCGTTGACTTGTACCGGACACGGTTTGTCTCTTTCAGAATCTGTCGTTTCAGCGAGTAAATGTACGGGCGCAACCAAGGTAACGTGGGATTACTTTACTGAATATGCTTCATATTCTTGATATTCTTATGTTTATTTTTATGAAGCAGGTACAAATTTGTGTCCTGTCTTTTGTGTTCAGGACACCTGTATCCAGGTGGTAACCCCACCTATCCTCCACAAATGTCGAACTACCCTCCTGTACAACCTGGAACCGTATCCGTGCCGTGTTATGGGCAGGGACAAGGTTGTGTGCAGGGACATGATCATGGGCATAATCCATGTCATGGACATGTGCATGTATATGAGCATGGACGTGGACATGAACATGGACATGGCACCAGCCATGGCACCAGCCATGGCACCGACCATGGACACGGACACAAGGATAAGGACAAGAAAAAGGACAAACATAAACTCAAGCTCAAGCACGGCCATAAGCACGGCCACAAGCACAAGCGCTGTCACAAGAAAGGAAAGACCAGCCATGGGGTGAGAAGTTCTGTCTTTAAACTTAATTATATTTAATATAAAACAATATAATTTACCATGAATTTAAACCAAAGTGTGCAACACCAAAAACATAAAGAATTTCTACACTTTAGTTGTTAAAGTGCTGAATAATGGGCTAACCTTTTGATCTGTTGTACTTAAAATAGTCATTAATGTACTTTACTTGTGTCTTCTGTGTTAACCGACTTATTTAATATATTTATATTTGTGTGTCGTTTCAGTCGTCCAGCAGCGGCTGCAGCAGTGACTCTGACTAAATGGAAATTCTTGGATCTCCCAGAACCCTGAGGCTTTCTGATCATGATGTAACCTTTTTTTAAAACCTTCCATTTTCAGCAAAATAATGTTTTGCCTCTTTGATCAAATGTTTTAAGAGATATATCTTTAACATCATTTATGAAGATGTCTCTGTGGCTCTAAACTGAAACAATCGGAGCATGATCAGTTTGAATAAATAAACCACACGGTTTCTGTTGTTTGTGTTTTCCTTCCGCTCTGTGTTTGTTGTTTTTTATGTTCAGGTGAGCTCAGGTGAACGCGCCTTGATTATGGGAACACCCTATTGTTTTGATAACTTGTGCAATCAATCACTTCTAATAGTGAAGCGCTCACTCTTTTACACAAGTTCACTTTGACGGTCAACATTTTTTCATCATGTCAGGAAAACATTTATTATCAGAAATCATGATTTATTGTGATGTATTAGAAAAAGTTCACGTTTTTATGTGTTTAAATGTGCCACCAAAGGCCCTGCATTTAAATTTAACAAGTATTTGAAGGGGCAGCTAAATAGAGTTTATTTGGAGAAATCTGTCTTCACATGGTCATTCTATATTTCTGCAACAATTATATATATATATATATTTTACTGTATCTCTAAGGCAGTAGTAAACAAAACATCACATTCTTGGACATACTGTGCATGGTCAGCACAGATGAATACGTTATCTAAATATTTTCAGGGGTTCTAATGAATTGCAAGTCTACAAGTTGCAGATTCATGGGGTGAACATGTTTGTACACACACTTCTTTATAATTTTATTTAGTCAGAAAAGTGTAAAATATTAGAATTAAAACAGCATTTACCAGTACTCACTTTTCACCATGACTACATTTTGTCCTACATTAACACACGTTTATTTTTAAAAATATATTTAATGCAAGAATCAAGATAATGGACCAGTGGATAGAAGTCATATACAGTATTTTGAAACCTACAATACCAAAAGGGCAGCAACACATTTTACCATCAGTGAGAGACTGATAAGTTCATACAAAAACAACAGTGTTATTACTAAGGGTGCACCGATTGCAATTTTCTGGCCGATCACCGATTTCTAAAATGTCTGGCCTGCCGATTCCGATTTTGGCCGATACCTATTTTGTTTTATAAGCGACACTGTCAGGTGTTAAAAGGTCACAACGCACCTTCAATTTTCCAATATTATTTTGTTGAAAAACATACCCTTGAACAATATCCTAGAAACAATACAAACATGTTTTAACTGGCCATGAGGTAGTGTTCTGAAATGTAAATTAATTTCAGACAATTGTTGTTAAAACTAAAAAAATCGGTTTCTCATGCAAGTATCGGACGATTTCAGATTTTCCAAATTAAGGAAATCGAGGCCGATTTATCGGTGCACCCCTAGTTATTATGATATGTATTTTTTAAATGTATTATATACACACACACAATTTATCAGATAAATAAAATACAAGTCGTCAAACAAAATGCAGCATAGTTAAAAAGTACAGTAGTTCTGGTTTCCCAAATCAGCTGCATTCTTCTAAATGTCCAACAGGGGGCAGTGTCACACATTACGTCCGCAGCAACCAACCAATCAGCGTGAAGCTGGTTACCTCTTCCCGGAAGTAAACAAGCAGTGGAGCGAAAGTGCCGGACCGCACGAGATAAATCACAAAAAACAATGTCTTTAACGATTTTGGCCTCTGCTTGCAGGTATTTTTTTATTTTTATTTTTTGTAGTTTAGAAGCGGAGGAGTTTCGCAGGTCGACCGCTTAACGGGAGACATTTTTACTTTAAATACCAGACGAAGCGTTGGTAAGGGGAAGAAGTTTTAGTTAATTTTGTTTTCCAGACAATTTATGTTCAGCCATATTTTAAACATATGATCCTTTATGATTGTTTATTGTTGTCTTTTTGTTGTTCCACTGTTGGCATCAATCTTTGCTAAATAAATCAGGTCTCTCTTGTAAATGAGTCCCCGAGGCTCAATGGGATTGACCTGTATGAATAAAGGATGAATGAATTAAAAATATATATTTATTGTTTCTTCCAGGCTGAAGCCTCTTCACAGACTGCAGAGAATTCAGGGTCACATGGTGAGAAAGTCATGAATAGTTTGTGTTTTCATGTTCATTTCAGCCACTGCCTGGACACTGAATTTACAACAGCCTTTCCAAAATATTTCTACGCAAAATACTTACGGTAAATTAAAAAAGTGTTATGTCACTCCCCCAGGTCAGTACTTTGTGTTGCCACTCGGTTCTTTCAGGTTCGTTGGTCTGTTCTTTAAGACCAAACGCCTGCAGGTTGATGCTGCTTGTGTCCAACATTCTTCAAATCAAACCAGAGATTCTCAGTTGGACGGAGGTTTGTCTGGACCACTCCAGGACCTTTGACCAGTTCTTGAACCGGTGACGTGTTGCTGTCCTGCTGGAAGGTGGACCTCTGTCCAGTTCTTAGATCTTTGGAAGACTCCAGCAAGTCCTCCATCTTTCCTTCAACTCTGAGCAGGTTTCCAGTTTCTGCTGATGGAAAACATATCCACATCATGATGCTACCACCACCATGCTTCACTGTGGGGATGGTGCTCTCAGCCTGCTGAGAAGCAGTAGGTTTGCCTCAGACATTGCTTTGTCCTGGTTTTAGTTTCTTTCACTCATGTTTGAGGAGTCTCTCTTATGTTTTTTGGCAAATTTCAAACAATGCCATTTTATTTCTCTGGTCAGTGTCTTTTTCCAGCCACTCTTCCATGAAGTCCAGCTCTGTGCAGTTTATTCTTCCATCTCTGCTGAAGATATATCCATCTCCATCAGGATTATCTTTGTCCTGCTGGATGTTTCTCTGATTATCACCCTCAGTTCCCGCTCCTTGAATCTTGGTGGACGACCCTCTCTTGGAAGATTCATCATCTTTTCATTTCCTAATCATGGATCTAATGGAGCTCTATGGGATATTCAGAGCTCTAGGATATTTTTATAACCCAGTCATGGTCTGTACTTCTCCACTGCTTTGCATCTGACCTGTGTGAAGATCTTCCTTGGTCTTCATGATGTCTCTTGCTAGCCTGAACTACTCAGTAGTGATGGACTTGAATACATTTTTTAAAGGTTATCATAACAGATTTATTTAGAAGAATCTCGAGACCAAATACATAACATAAGAATAAAATTAATTAAAAACATAATAATGAAGCTGCCCTTAAAACAAACAAAATAACACTAACAGTTTTTTTAAGACAAGTAAAAGAGCTGGGTTTGAGAAACGGTCATGGAAGCTACAACAGTGAAAGCACAGTGATTTATATAAAATAAAATTAATTAAACTTCCAGGTTGTGAGGCAAGAAAATAGAGTACTTTTGCAACTCGAGCAAAAAAAAAAAAGAAACAAAGATTTGTCATCACAGTTGATGTATTATGTGCTTTTGTATTTTGATATTAATTACAAGTTTTAGCTTGTAATGAGCTGCTGTTTTGACCAGGCATATTTTAAAAAAGTGAATCTCAAAGGACTTCCTGGTTAAATAAAGTAAAACTTTTTTGTTTTTTTACCATTTTACCAAAAAAAAAAATGCAGTTTGTGCTGCGTTTTAACAAATATCTTCTTTTACGACGGAATAAAACTCGTCTTGTATATTTTCAGTTTCCTTATGGACAAATCTCGGCAACTTAAATGTTTTCTATCAGGCATATCTTCCATAATAACCCTTATGATTTGACCATGATTCTCTGCCTGCTGCTGTAGCACTGGGATGCAGGAAGAGGGCCACCTGCATCATGAAGGACCCCACTCACCCAGCACACACACTTTTTGCCCCACTCCCCTCAGGAAGGAGGTTAAGGAGCATTAAGTGTAGAACCACTAGACTGAGGAACAGCTTCTACCCTGAGGCTGTTAGACTCATGAATCTCTAACTAGAATAATCACTGTGAAAAACCATATCATGTTGCTGCTGATCTGTTTCATGTTGCTGCTGATCTGTTTCAATGTTGATGTGTTCATGCGTGCACATCTGCTCACAGACTCATGTTCATGTTTGTGCTGATGTTCAATGTTTTATGTCATGAGTGCTTAGTGTATATTTAGTTGATGTTTTTCTTAGTTCATATCTTAGATGTTATTACTGTTTTTCTTATACATTTTATTGTTGGATGTAACTGGGACCCTGTGTACATAATTTTGCTCCACCACATGTACCACATGAGGTGCGAATGACAATAAAGAAACTCTGACTCTGAACTTTTCTGTTTTAGATGTCGAGTCACGCGGAACCAGAGGTTCTCCTGGAGAAAGTGGGCAAAGCCGGCCTGATCACCATGAACAGACCCAAAGTCCTCAACGCCCTCAACCTGACCATGATCCGACAAATGTATCCTCAATTAAAGGTGAAACTTCTGCACCGTTTAAAAAAATACATTTAATAATTATTCATCCGGAAAAAGAACGGTTTGAATAAATCATCATTTTTTTTATGAAGTTGACGCAAACTCCTGACTTAAAGTTATTTTAGCGTCTGATTGTAACTCTTTGTTTCATCTTCTCACTTTGTTTGTTTCTAGAAATGGGAGAAGGACGATGATACGGACTTGGTGATTATTAAAGGAACGGGAGGAAAAGCCTTTTGTGCCGGTGGAGACATCAGAGGTGAGAACGGTCGTCTCACAGATCAGGATTCTTAGACGTGTCTCTTTAACTCGTTTGTTTTCTCCTAGCCGTCACAGACGCAGGGAAAGTCGGCGGCTCTCTGGCGCAGGACTTTTTTCGTGAGGAATATATTCTGAACAACGCTATAGGTGAGCTTTTTTTATTTTAATCAATAGCTTTGATAATAAACCTTTAATTATGTGCTTTGGTAGGTTGCATGATCAAATATTTTCTTTTTTTTTTGTCCTTTAAGGAGCCTACAGGAAGCCATTTGTTGCTATTATTGATGGTATAACAATGGGAGGGGTGAGTGTGACAGTCCTCGTTAATATTTCACTTAATTTATGAAGTCATAATTATCTTTAAAGTATTTTCTTTGAGGTGTTGTTGTGAGTTTTAGCAGCAGGTGTCGGCAGAGAGCTGCTGTTTCCTGCTGCGAGTGCAAAAGGTGGATTCTGACTGGAAGAACTCATTTTTTTATGTTTTATGTTTATTGTAACCAATGGAGAAACATCAAATCATGTAGGTTTTCTGTGACGTTTTGCTGCCTTGTCACTCATTTACTCTTTGTGTATTTAACTTTTTTTTAAATGAATATTGTTTATGTGTTCATTGAAGTGTTTACCTTGACTTTATGAATCATTCTGGGCATTAAAAGGCTCCTAAACTCAAGAGGAACCAGAGTTTGTCGACACACAACCGAAAAATGAACAAAAATATCAAATCAATGCAGGTTGAAATTAGATCTTTGGTTAAATTTGTTTCCTTTTCGTTTGCTGCGCTTTTGAAAAACAACAAAATCGAGACCGTTTATGGAAAATAGCATTTTGACTCCAACGAGGTGACATTGGAGAGCACACTGCTTACCGTGCCAAGTTACAGTCATAAAAAGGTTCTAGGGTTTAATGATGGGGACGCAGTAAACGGATCTTGTTGTGGATCCACATCCTGCAGTTCACACGTGCAACCAGCTCACACCGGGTTTTATCTCCTCTTTTATTCACACAGCCCGTTTGGTCTTGGAACTGGTTTGTGGCCCTTCAGCGAGTTCAGTCTATGAGTGGATTGTGGCAGCACTTTGGTTCTGTTCTTTCTGGCCCGTTCTGTTGTAGATCAGCTGCTGTGTTTGGGATCTTGGTTCTGTTGGACCCAGTTTGGTCCAAACTTCAACTGTTGGACAGATGGACTCATGTTTGACTCCAGAACCCTTTGGTCTACAGAGGAGTTCCTGGTCCACTCAGTGACTTGACAGGAGCCCGAACCATCAGCCTCCACCACCGTGCTGACAGCTGGGAGGAGCTGTTTGCTGCAGTGCATTCTGGGTAAACATCTGTCCTCTGATCTGGTTCTGGTCCAGAAGTTCTGTGGTTCCTTCAGATGAAATTTTCCATTCTTAAGTCATGCTGCCATGTTGGTTTTAGAGTGGAGGTCCTGACCTTTGACCTTTAAACCTGCTAACTGAGGCCTATAGAGTCTGAGAAGGAGCTCACTGCATGGTCTGACCTTCAGGGTGAGTCTGCTGAGAAGCCTGGCAGCTGTCTTAATAGTTTTCCACTCGTGAATAATATCTCTCTGTAGAACAATGCACTACAAATGGATTTGAAATGACCTTTGACCTTTGCCGGATTGATGGGCTGCAACAGCTGCTTCTCTAAGGTCATTGCTGATGTCTTTCCATCTTGGTGTTGTGCTAATACACACCTTTATGCTCCAGAGCAGAGGTGGTCCCACTTATCAGCAGCTCCTGGCTGATCCTGAACCTCTGAGATCCTGTGGGAGCCGCGAGACCGGATGAACTTTTTATTTAGTTTTTTTAGTTAGCAGCTTCTTTAAAAACGTTTAAAGTCGCGACCGTTCTTGAAATATTTGCCCTGATTTTTTTTTTCTTGTTCTGAACATAAAGAATCAGGTCCTTTGAAGAAGGACCTGATCCTTAAGAAGTTCACAGCAAGAAACACAAACCAGGAAGGTAAACCGATGTAGTAAATATAAATAAATTTTACAAATTTTTAAAAATTAAAAATATGAAAATTAGTTTTAGGACATTTAAAACTAGGCACAGACTCCGTGAGCTCTAAGAGCGAAGGTTTCTGACTTTTAAACGTTGAGGATTCTGGTTGATTTTGCCGATGCAAAGTCAGTTTTACTTTTCAAGATATTTGACTTTGTTTACAAAAATAAAAATAGCTCTTCAAACATGTGGATATCCAAACTGGGCTTTTGTCAAGTCAGCAAGGAAATCTACAAAACACTAATAAACAGAAAAAGGAAAACAGCAGACGTAAAACTTTGTCATCCCTTATGCTGCTGGAGTATCTGAGAAATTCAGAAGGATCTTCAACAAACACAACATCCCAGTACATTTCAAACCCAGCAGGACTCTCAGACAGAGGCTGGTCCACCCTAAGGACAGAACACCCATACACAAACAGAGTGGTGTAATGTATGTGGTCCAGTGCAGCGAGGACTGTCCAGACCTCTACATTGGAGAAACTAAACAGCCTCTTCACAGACGCATGACTCAACACAGGAGAGCCACCTCCTCTGGACAAGATTCAGCTGTTCACCTCCACCTCACAGATAAGGGACACTCTTTTGAGGACCAAAATGTGCACATTTTGGACCGAGAACACAGATGGTTTGAGAGGGGGGTGAAGGAGGCAATTTATGTAAAAAGAGAAAAGCCGTCTCTTAACAGAGGAGGAGGCCTCAGATTTCCACTTTCAAAAACCTATAATGCAACTTTAAAACAGATTCCCAGCCGGTTTTCACACCTGATGGGAACAGAGGGGCCTCGACTGTGAATTAGAGGAACAAAAGACTCTTACTGTTGATGTTTGTTTAGGTGTGAACTGCCAATCTACGTGTGTGTGTGTCTTTTCTCACTCAGCATTATAACCTGAATCTCTCACTCTCTGCTCTTTGAATTGAGAAAGCTCCTCGGATGAGGAGCGAAACGTCTTCTGTTACAAATAAAGTCCAGTTGTTTTTGTATTGAACGCTTTTTGAATTCATCATGTCCTGGATGATCGAGAATCTTCACCAGCAAAAATAAAAATACTGAGATCTAAAAACATTTTCTTCTTTTGAGATTCTGATCTTTTATTTCTCAAGCTCCTCTTCAGGCTTGTCTTTTTGAACTTTTGGGGTTTTTGATAATATTTAGCAAATTTTAGCTTTTAGCTAAGGTTTTGCTACTTGTAGCATTTTTTTACTTTTACTTTGCGTTGTACTACCTTTACCTAATGTTTTGACATGTTTTATTTTCTAAGTTTTGTTTTCTCTGTTTTTAATTCTTTTGGCTTCCATTTAGCTTTTTGGGTTTTTTATTTTTCAGCTTCTCCTTTTCAGCTCATCTTTGCTATATTTAGCTATTGTTTTACTACTTTTAGTTTTTAGCTAGCAAGTTGCTACATTTGGTTACTTATTATGTTACTCGTGTTTTGTTTAGCTTTTAGCTAGCGTTTTGCTACTTCTGTCTTGCATTTTCTTACATTTAGCTGTTTTTTGCTAACTTCAGCTTTTGTTTTGCTGGTGTTAGCTATTTGATAGCATTTTTCTAGTTTTGGCTGGTGTTTTACCACATTTAGTTTTTGGCTAGCATTATACAACTTTTAGCTAGTGTTTTGCTTGCCACCTTCAGCTTATGTTTTGTTGCTTTTAGCTGTTAGATGGTGTTTTTAGTCATTTTAGCTTTTAATTAACTTCTTTTAGTAAGCATTTGCTACCTTTAGCTTATATTTTGTTGATTTTAGCTACCATTTTGCTACTTTTAGCCAGCAATTTGTTACTTTTTGCTGATGTTTTGCCACCTTCAGATTATTTTTTGTTACTTTGGGTTTTTAGGTATCATGGTTTTGTTTTTACGTATTGTTTTACAGTATTACATGTAATTTATGGCTGGCATGTTTTTTTTCAGCTAGTGTTTTGCTACCTTCAGCTTATGTTGTGCTACTTTTAATTTTTAGCTAGCATTGTGTTACTTTAAGCCTTCAGTTACTTTTTGCCACTGTTTTGTTGCTTTTAGCTATTATTTAGCTACTTTTAGCTCAGTTTCAGCTTGTTCAGCAAACTTCAGCGAAGTCCTTCAGCTCTCAGCGTTAACATCTAATTTTGTTAACGTCTGTTTTTAATCCAAGGATTACTTTATCGTGTGTTTTTATCTGCAGGGTGTCGGTCTGTCGGTTCATGGAAGGTTCCGGGTCGCCACAGAGAAAACGCTGTTCGCCATGCCAGAAACTGCCATCGGTGAGTCCGCCCGGCTGGCTCCTGGCTCCGTGCCCTGCAGGATCCTAATCCGTGCTGAACTTTTATCCCTCAGCACTTATTTTAAAGAAGCTTTAAGATTATTTCAGCCTCGCTGCTTTTCCAAAGAGGTTTTTATGCTCGATTAGGCGACTTGACTGTGGCGCTCCTCCCAGCACTGCTGTGCTGTAGTTTTACACTCAGCAGCTAAAAACAATCAAATCAGCCGTATTTATACTCTGAAGCCATTAAGGGAGAGGTTTGTCCATTCTCAAGTGGGTTTCTGTGTAAGAGTTATCGTCTTACCTGTTCTAAATATTTTGTTGAATGGCCTCGGACTAGATAAATAGTTTAATTCAGACCGCAGTGAATCCATCTTAAAACTGCAATATTCAATTTATATTTTAAGAACATTCACGCCTACTTCAGTTTGTCCAGTTTATTTATTAAGTAGCACCAGCAGCTTCTGAGGTTTTTATCATTTCTGATTAAATAGCTCTTCAAAGGCTGGAGTTGTCGTGAGACGTTAAAACTAGAAACAGTCCGATTAGATCCAGTTCTGTGTTTTTTGTGCCCACAGAATGATGAGACCACCACCATGCTCGACAGCTGAGTGGAAACTCTTTGTTCGATTTCTCTTACACTGAATATCTTCTGGTTGAGTTATCAGGGAGTTGTTTTGGTTCTTGTACGTGTAGAGGAAGTTTCTTGAGTGTAAACAAGAGGCTCTGCAGCTAATTGACTCTCGCAGACAGATGGCTTCATCCCGAGGCGCTGAGGAGATTAGTAACAAATCTCTAAGAACCAACAAACCACAGCTGACGATGCGACACAAACACGTCTGCAGGGATCCAGCGGGGGTTTCATTTATGTGTTATAATCAGCCTGTCGGCACGTCGTGGAGATTTATTGTTGTGCTTTAGTTTGGGACTGAAGCAGACGGTTAATCTTTCCTGTGCTGTTGCAGTTAATTAGTAAGTCTAGATCCATTAGTTCTTTAGGCCAAATAAAGGTATTTTCAAGTTATTCTGTGGACGTTTGCTGCTGGTTCACTCCAGTTTGTGGAATATTCTCTAATTCAAGTTCACTCTAACATCTGAATTATTAAGAGGCTCCTAAATTCAAGTGTTGAATTGACAGATTACAGCCAGATTAGACGAAAATGTAGATTTAAATTGGATATGTAGGCTCTTTGTTGCCAGCAGCCTGTCAGAAAGACACTTTTTTTTACTACAGTAGTCCCTCGTTTATCGCGGTGGATCCATATCCTGAAGCCCCGCGATAAGTGAAAAATCGCAAAGTAAGGATAGAAGTACAAGTAGTAAATAGTAGTTTTAGTATTTAAATATATATAAAGGCATTTTAAACTCTTCTCACACTCTTGCAATATTCTAAACAATGTTTCTAAACTCCAAACGCTCTAAAAGACACAGAATGTTATGATTTCAGCTCTCTGCCCCTCAGCCACGCCCACTTCTCCGCTCTGCACGGAGATCAGCTGATCAGCTGCAGGAAGAAGCTTATCCTGCCGTGTGGACTGCACAAATGTGCAGCAGGTGCTGAATAATTTAAAATAATTCATTTTAAATAAAAATCCCATGCCGATTGTGTGGCCCATCCATCAATCAGCCAATAGTGTGTCATGTCCACTCTTATTTTGAAAAACTGCGATAGAGCGAGTCCACGATAAACGAACCGCCAAGTAGCGAGGGACTACTGTCTTTTCTTAGCTGACTTGGTGAAAAACATCAAGTTTAGAGCAGGTTGACAGACAATAAGGTCACCTAGAAGTCGATGCATCTCTCAGGTCTTTGATGGATTTGTTCCAGGTCCAGATCACCGTCAGGACCTCATTCACGAAACACCAAGTACAAAGGGGTCTGGACAAGATCTGCTAAAATCAAATTATCTTTAAAAATGGTCGCCAGTGACGGTGGTGTCACTATCCTGCATGTTTTGGAGGTTTCTCTGCGCCAACGCCTGATTTGAGTCAATGGGTGATTGACAGGTTCTGCAGAACACAAAGAGGGGATTCAGCCGTTGAATCAGGTGCGATGGAGCAGAGAAACAGGTAAAACATGCAGGGTGGTGGCCCCCGAGGACCAGGATCCAACACTCCCACGCAATGGTGTATTTATGTCTAACATAAGGGCTTCACAACAGTTCTCATAATGGTTAATGAGGTTTTTTAATGGCTTACCTGCCACCTAAACACAGGTCTGTGCATGTTTGTTTGTTTTTTTTGTCTGTTAGCAAAATATCTCATGAACCGCCAGTGGATGAACCCATATCAAGATCAAGTTGGTTGTACAACACTAACCAACATACAATTCAGTTAAACGTACAGGTATTCAGCTGCGCTGCGGTGTGGTAGTAGCCGAAGTTCGTCCCTAACACAAACTCTGACAGAGAATTGTTTGAAAGTTTGTCACAAGAGACGGCGGGTGACGCGCACCCCTAGTTTCATTGGGATCGTTTCTAACGTCTCAGCAGCTTTAATAACTGGAAGGTTGGTTCAGAGGATGGAAATGTGTCCGTTGTTGCAGCTTTCAAGTGTCTGATTTGAAACAAACCCTTGAATCTTTGTGAGATCAGTCCTGCCTCTGATCGCCGTCCGGTCTGCGACAGTGATGGGTTTGGATGCGAAGGTCGCCAACAAGTTTAGGATGGAGATGATGTCGTCAGCAGACGGGAAATGAGTTCAGAGAGAGAGTGCTCCAGCTTATTGTTGATTGTTGTGTGGGATTTCCTTCAAGGCCACAGGGAGGAAATGAAGCGGTAATTGATTTGTGCTGGACGAGGACCGAGGCGTGGAGATGGTTTGAACTCAGATTTGCTGTTGGATTAGAAGAAACTTGTCTCTTTTTTAATGGAACAACTGGAGCTGATGCCCAGGTTGCAGCCAAAAACACAAAGAAACAAGATTTGGAAAAACAACAAGTGTTATCTGTTGCGTTTCCTAAAAAATATAAAAGAGAAAGTTGCTTAAATGTACTGTGTTTTTCACCTTAACATAGTCAGCACAATGTCCACTTCTTCCTTTTACGTCCAGGATTTAAAATTCTCCTAAACTCGAAACCAGGAAATACATTTTTATTATCTGTGGGACTCCACAGCTTTACTAATGTCATCAATAAAAATAAAATAACTTTTATTATTTAGCTAATAAACACGCATACCTAAATAAAACCAAAATATGAATTTACCGTACTTGCCGCCGCACAAGTCGCATCTATTATGTGTGACCTCCCAGAATTAAACAAGATTAACACTTAAAAACAATTATTTGTTTGCTCGACATTATAGTAAAGGTCTCAGTTGAACTTGTCCTTAATGAATTTACTTTAATGGTCAAATCAGCTGCATTTCTGCTGGGCGGCGCAGCAAAATGCAGCTGATTTGACATTTGCTGCAGGAGTTCCAGATCGAGACGAAGGTGGGAGTATGGCAAGCCAAGTGTCTCATTAATAGCTAGGTTTACCTATTAATGAGAAAATTGGCTTGCCATATCACTCGAGGGCCCTCTAGTGGCTGCAAATGTTAATGTTTCATATTTTTCATGTCAGAATGAATGAAATCGTCAGATCTCGGCCAAAAATTGGGTTATAAAATGGGAAAAAACGTATATTAGTCACTTCGGTTTATAAGTCGCAGGACTTGCAAATTTATGCAGAAAGGTGCGACTTATATGGCGAAAAATACGGTAGCCAGATCACAACGTTTATCCGCACAAGAAGGCCTGGCACGTGTTGGAGGAATGCATATCACCCGCCATCTTTCATGACAGAGTCGTAGATTAAACGTTTAAAACAACGATATGGGCGATTTATCACGACATCTGTTTGGGGTCTGTCGCAGTCAGAGCATGTGCCGTGAATGACTCTCAGCTACTCCCTTCCTAAATTTAGCTTAACGTATGTCCCGTATTCACAAATGACCCGCAGCTGAACTGTGCCTGTGCGTGTCTGTAAACACAAAAGCAGCTAAAACTCATTGGTTTTACATTTATTAAGATATAATCTGGCGCAGATAAGATTTTTGGTTGAAACTCGGCACGTACGGTTTAATCATAATGAATTGGCATTAGTGGGTTAATTAGGCAAATTAATGAAATAATTAAAGTTCAGTATTTCATTAATAGGAAAGCAGTTTTCCGCTCACCTGCTGTGTTGGTTCAATATGTTTGAGTCCTAAAAACCTCATATTAAAGTCCGGGGGGGTCCGTTATGTTTCAATAATCTCTGTATCAGTGTGTTATCACCTCACATCCGCTGCTTATTCTAGCTCACATTCTGGGATCATTATTTCTCCTGAGACTGTTGCTGCAGCTGTAAGTCGCTCTTTGTTGGCTTGACTTTAGGTGTAGAGTAACATTCGATCTGCTGAATAGTCGATAAGCAAATGTCAGCACGGAGGAGTTCTTTATCAGTTATAAGAATCTCACCAAACAGAGAGATGTTTGCAGGTGAGTCCTGACGACTCTGAAATTACATCCTCGTCCAAGATTTACACAGAAACTGTGGAAATGTCCCTTTAACTGCTACAGACTCTTGATCAAAAGGACGAACGCTTGCTCTCTTTCTGCCGTTTGTTCGTGTTACAAACCACACGCTCAAAAAACGGGATTACCAGCTCTGACCACGAGCGTCCTAAACAAAAAGCCATAATCCTCTGCATTTATTTTATCACGTTTTCAGCCATAAATCAGGTCAGCCCTCCTAATCCCGCCTACTTCTCTTCACCACCCCCTCTCTAAACTCTGCACCACAAAAGCTATAATAAATTTTTTTTAAAAAGAACGATTAAAACCAGAAGAATTTTATCTCTCGTGTGACAGATTGACGTCAAGTTACATGTTAAATTCAACGTCAGCAGCGCACGGATTAAAGCTGAAATTACACCGTGTCTGAGCTGAGGGCTGGGGTTTCTCACTCGTTTCAGCAAAATCTCATTATTGTCTGTTTCTTTTTTTCCCAAAGCAGATACAAAATAATGTGCAAGGCCAAGAGTAGCTGGCCGCACATCGATGGTCGCAAACATCCAGAGTTTAGACTGCCGAGAAAAATCGGCCTCATCATGAGCTCGTTTAGGTCTTTAAATCGAGCTTTTCTAACTATTGTCTGAAGTGCATTTGCACCAAAGCTGTGTAAACGTTTTATTTTGACAGGGCTTTTCCCTGACGTGGGAGGCGGCTACTTCCTGCCGAGGCTGCGGGGGAAGCTGGGACTGTTTCTGGCGTTGACGGGCTTCCGACTGAAGGGACGAGACGTGCAGAGAGCTGGAGTTGCCACTCACTTTGTTGAATCCAAGAAGGTGCTGGAGTTTGACCCGTCAGAACAAATTACACTGACTCCCCAAACACGTTCAGCTCTGAATCACCTGCAGGGTTGCCAGATAAGAAAGGATGAACTAATGTACTGTTGCTTTAGAAATTTATTTTGACCCAAGTTGTCACGTGCGCTGAGTTAGGGTGTTGTGAGGTGAGGTGTATGTTGTGTTTGGAGGACGTGCACACAGAAATGGAGGGGGTAAAAAGATATTAATGTTTATCTGGCAACTCTGCATCAGCCTCAAGGCTGAGCGATAGTCGAGCTGCAGGGACGAATGTAGGGCACGGCCATGGCCAGATGTTGGGTCGGCGGGTGGAAAGCTTTGCTTTACTTGAGCCGACACGTACCGACTGGTCCAAAAGTCGGGTGCAGGTTCTGCTAATGGATCCCAGTCAGAGCTGTGGGCGGCAGAGTTCATCTGTAGTGTAAGCTAGGTTTTTATTTTTATTTTACTTTAGTCTGAGAGAAGTCACTTTTACAGCAACATCTGGAGAAGAACCAAAGCTGGAAGCTCACTTTAATAGAAATAAGTGAAAAGTCTTAATGGAACAAAAACAATTTTGTTTATTTGATTAAACTAAAATCAGATTTGTTCAGTCAGCTGTGAGGTAACATGAACTCCACTTTCCACTCCATTTTCTTTTTGAGTCCCGCTCTGGCTTTGATGTTTCTCTCACACCACAGTTTGAAATTCTCAGCTGTTTAAACTAAAATGTAAAAAAAAATCTACTTTCGTTTAAACGCATTAAAATTTGCACTCAACAGATCCCAGAACTGGAGAAGGAGCTGGTGGATTTAAAGTGTCCCCAAGATGAAGATGTCTCCAAACTGCTGGAGTCTTTCCAGAACCAGGTCAGAAATAAAAAATGAAGTTTGGACACTTGAACGCAGCACTACTAACTCTGTGTTTAAAACCATGCTGGTCGAAACCCAAATACAAAACCCGTTAATACGTTGTTATTGTTGGAAATCGTTCCAATTGAGCCTTACTAATTAACTTGGTAAACAAAATAATTAAGATGAAAATATAATGTGATATAACGAGGATGAAAACTGAACAGAATTTTAAAAATACATTTTGGATTATGATGGAGAATGAGCATCCATAAGGGATATGCACATTTATTCAAACTTAAATAATAGTTATAAAACCGTATGCTCCTAACTATAGAGTAAAATTCAGATTTATACATAGATTTGTGTCCAGTTTAAGAGTTAATGGTAAAAACTGAAGAGTAGTCGCCATTTTTGCTTCTTTTTTTTGTTTAGAAACCCATTTAAGATAAATAGAGCTGTAAAATGATTTCTTCTTGAGAAAATAAGATGCATTTCCTCCTTTTTTTGTAATAACTCGTCCGTACCTGATCACTTTTTATCAAAAAAGGTAACGAAAGGGCAGTTTTCTGTTTTTTTCCTGCCTGTCGGGTCCATGTTGTGGCTGGTTCGTTCTGCCATGCACGTTTTTTCAGTAGACCTAAAACATGAAGGGGCAGGTAGAGGGAACCAAATATTTATTTACCAACAATAAACAGGCAGGACAGCTCTGAAAACAAAGCTCCAGGACAAAACATGAGGAGGAAGGAGGTAATTGTTTTGTGATTAAACCAGCGGATTGATTTGCTCAGCAGCCGCCAAGCATGCTCAGTTTGATCAGTTTTAAGAAAAAGGTGATAGATAATCTTAAATAGCATAAATATGACGAGGTGTAAAAAGTCTTAAGGCAACATTTGCTCAAATTGAAGATTTTAGCTTAACTCCTCCCTGATTCTCCAGACTGAGATCAAACCGATTGCCATCTGATGCAGGTAAGATACTCACATAACCGGTTCAGAGGTAATCCAAAATAATTAAAAGGGGTATTAATATAAACAGTTTTACAGGAAGTGAGTTGTGGTTTTGTGTGTTTGAATCCACAGAGCAGTCTGGACGCCGATAAGCCTTTTGTCTTGGACAAACACATTTCTGATATTGACAGGTTTGATTTTTATTTTTCATTTCTATAGTCCCAAAATAGGTAAATAAACTGGTTTTGATAAATTAATGTTTAGTAGACAAGCATATTTAACTGCCTTTATATGTAACTCTTGTTAGGGCTCTAATCCTAGGAGAAATGTTGTTTTCATGAATATCTGGAGTAATTTTATTTATTTATTTTTCATCCCACAAGGCTGTTCAGCTCCAGCAGCGTGGAGGGAATCGTGCAGAACCTGAAGGCAGACGGTTCAGAGTTTGCTACGAGACAAGCCGAGGTGCGTCCCTGATCTGCAGCGGAGTCAGAACCACCGCCCCGGTTAATTCAGGAAACACGATGAGAGCTTGTGTGTGTGTGTTCTCGGGTTGTTCCTGCTGGCTGAGTGTGTTATAATAAACCAGGATGTTATTGGTTGTTAAATATAAAGAGTAGCTTATTAAATGTAGTATCTGTCATTTATTAAGCATTAAAGTTTTTAAGAGGCCGTCAAATTTTCACAACAATTTGAGATTATGCCACAGAATTAAAGGCCTAGCGTTCCTTTTAGAAACGCATATCGCCCGCCACATCTCATTTCAGATTAAGAGCCTCTTCTATTGAGAAGCGACGGAGTTGTGGCCGTTTTGGTCAAACGACGTGATGTGCCATTTGATATAACGCACATTCTGGTAGAGTCTGTCTGTGCAGTTCATGAGTTATTTTGCTAACAGACAAGCAGCGCTGATACGAGCAGATGACGCCAAAGATTTAAGCAAAGATGCTGCTTAGTAAAATGTGTTGGGGACGACTCTCAGCAACTACCACAGCAAAGTTTAGCTCAGTATCTGTCAAACAGAGTGACATGTTTGTGTTGGCTAAGGTCACGTAGCTGTGGCGGACATCTTCAATCCCCAAATGTTTGATTAGTCGTACAGCCAGTGATTACTTCCTGGAAGTTTCTTCGGCTGCAGGTGATAATAATCCGTCTCCACTTTATTAATCAGCCGAAGGTGGCGCCTTCCCAATCTGATCGGTTCGAGTTGTCAAATCCTTTGACCAATCGATCTGTTTTTTACATATAAGTGTCAGCTCTAAAAGGGTGAAAGCGGGTAAAGGATCCGTTATTTGTCTTTAAACGTGCTGTTTCCATGAGCTGCTTTCAGACCTGGAAGGTTTTTCAAGGTTTGAGCCTGAATACTTCTATTATCCTGGTTATGTAGGAAATTCTGGCTTTTATTGTGCAAGAACTGCTTATTTTCCTTATATTGTAGTTCATCTTGTTGCTGATTGGTTGCATATTTTTATCACATTCAGAACTTTGGTCAAAATTCACTTTCACTCATTGATTTCTAACTTTTATTTCCTGGCTCTGCTTCTTCTAGATCCTGACCAAAATGTCTCCGACGTCCCTGAAGTTGACGTTCAGGCAGCTGCAGCGGGGTGGAACCATGAGTCTGCAGGACGTGCTGGTGATGGAGTACCGACTGAGCCAGGCCTGCATGGTAAATCAAACCAACACGTGCATTTAGGGTGAAGCTTCTCAGCAGAAATGTCTTTCGCTTCCGGTAGTTTCATCAGCAACTTGCTGTCCAGTCTAATTAAAGCTAAAGTCACCCCGTGTTGTTTCAGGTGGCGGTCCTGCCAAACACGTAGAATCCCATTTACTCTTATTGTCGGGTAAAGTTTGTCTTTTAGGCGCGTCTGCAAAACACAGACGTTTTGAGTTTTCCTCCTGGTGTTTTGTTTTATCAAACTAAAAACATCTTTCCTCTTTTTTCAGTCGTCCATCTTGTTTTTCCGTCGTTAGAATCAAATTAAGGGTAACTGCCTTCATTAAATCATTGGTTGAGTGATTATACATTCAGTTTGTCAATCAGAGCAGCTTGATAGTAAATATCTTGCACAAAACCCTGGTTCTGATGGGGGCGGGGCTTAGAGCAACCACAACAGTCAGGTAAACTTCGAGCTCTACAGCAAAAACTGTGGACCAGAAGAGCCACAAAAAGTTCAGCACGCTTAAAAAAGCGAATCTGGATTTGGTGCTTTTCTCCTAAATGGCCTCATATAAACGTCGTTTTTCGCAGACTCGCTGTATCACGGGTTTTCAAACTAAGATCAGACATGACACACAAATGGCTGATTAATGGATGGGCCGCACGATCAGCATGCAATTTTTATTTTAAATAAATTATGTTAAATTATTTAGCACCTGCTGCACCTTTGTGCAGCCCACAGCTGCAGGAGAAACTTCCTCCTGCAGCTGTGTCATCTCTCCGCTCTGCAGCGAAGAAGTGGGCGTGGCCAAGAGCACTTGCAGGTGGCTGAGAGCAGAGGAGGCAGAGAGCTGAAATCATTACATGCTGTGCTCTTTTAGAGCGTTTAGAGTTTAGAAACATTGTTTAGAATAGTGCAAGAGTGTGGGAAGTGTTTAAAATGTCTTATTATTTATATATGTATTTATAAATAATAAAATAAACTACTACTTTCTACTTGTTCTACTATTCCTACTTTGCGTTTTTTCACTTATCACGGGGCTTCAGGGTACGGATCCCCCACGATAAATGAGGGACTACTGTATTCTAGAAAAGCATAATAAGTAGTACACAAATGTTCATATTTAATAATCCAGGTAAAAAATCAACAATGTTCAGTCAGGTCAACTGGACGGTTTCTTTTTTTGCTGAGACGTTTCATCCAAAGGACTTCTTCAGTCTGAGGAGCCACAAAACAAACTGATTCCCACAAACAGCACTCCATAGTTGGGGAAAAAAAACAGTTATTGGTGCTAAGATGGCCGCCAGAGCCCTCCCTCTCCCCCATCAACTCCTAAAAAAAGTGGTAGTAAATTACCATTTTCTAAACCTCTAGCAGAATCAAACAGCTTTATAGTAAATATGTTACACAACCCAGGTTTCCAGGGGGGTTAAACAAAAAAAAACATGATTTTTGTTTTTAAAAAACGTGTTTTAAGGGGTTGGTAATCGAACTTTTCTTCAAACCACAACGGTCAGGGAGCCTGAGCTCTACAGTACAAACTGCAGAACATTTAAATTAATTTTTTTTAACTGGAAGAGCCACAACACTCTTAAAAAAACGAGGCTGGGTTTGGTGTTTTTCTCCTAAATGTTAAGCTTTTCTCACTAAAAGATGCTGATGCTCATAAAAATTGTAGTAAAATGTAATTTTTTACCTTCTAACATTCTGCAAACGAGATATTTATTGAGCTTTTTTTTTTTTTTTTCAAAATAATTGATTTATCAGAAAATAAGGTGGGGTTTAAATATCTAGAGTTTAGCTGTCTTTTTATTTTAGATGCTGTTCACAGCCCTTCGGTATTCATGTTAACTAAATGTAGTTGTTTTACTTTAGAAGAGTCTGGCTTGTATCTGTTTGGCAGAACAAAAAAAAAAATGATAAAGTAATCCTTGGATTAAAAACAGACATTAACAAAATTAGATGTTAACCCTGAGAGCTGAAGGACTTTGCTGAAGTTTGCTGAACAAGCTGAAACTAAGCTAAAGTAGCTAGATATTAGCTAAAAGCAGCTAAACAGTAGCAAAAAGTAACTGAAGGCTTAAAGAAACACAATGCTAGCTAAAAACTAAAAGTAGTACCTAAAAGCATCTAAATCATCTACCTAAAAGCTAAAAGTAACACAACATGAGCTGAAAATAGCAAAACACTAGCAGAAAGTAAACAAATGCTAGCCCTAAACTAAACGTATCAAAACAATACATAAAGGCAGAAAGATGCTACCTAAAAACCCAAAGTAACAAAAAATAAGCTGAAGGTGGCAAAACATCAACAAAAAGTAGTAAATCGCTGGCTAAAAGTAGCAAAATGGTAGCTCAAAAGCAACAAACATAAGCTAAAAGTAGCAAATGCTAACTAATGAAGCTAATTAAAAGCTAAAATGACTAACAACACTATCTAAAAGCTAAAAGTAACAAATGCTTACTAATAAAGCTAATTAAAAGCTAAAATGACTACCGGTAAAAACATTATCTCAAGCAAAAGTAGCAAATGCTTACTAAAAGAAGTAAAAGCTAAAATGGCTAAAACAATATCTAAAAGCTAAAAGTAACAAAACTCAAGCTAAACGTAGCAAATGCTTACTAAAAGAAGCAAAAACTAAAATGACTAAAAACTATCTAAAAGCTAAAAGTAACAAAACATAAGCTGAAGGTGGCAAACAAAGGATTTTCTCTAATAAATACTTTTTTTTGGTCACACCAGAAACATAAAGTGTTTGATGAGCTGGTGCGCTCAAACGAATGTCTTGACATAGTAAAATGACATTTTCTGGTAATATTTTAATGTGTTTTGTTGCAGAGAGGCTGCGATTTCTACGAGGGCGTACGAGCCGGTAAGTTTAGAGTTTTTTTATGAGTCTGAAAAGGTTCTGAAAACAGGAAAATACAATAAAATCATAATTTTGCCATGAACGGATCTTTAAATTCAATTGATTTGTATTGTGCAAACTCACAATATTTATCTTAAGGTGCTGTACAGAAAAGTTTCAGTTAAATAAAATCCATTTCAGTCCACTCTACTCCAATTAAATACAACTCAGTTAAATCCAGTCCAGTTCAAAAATCATTACTGTTTAAAATCCAACTAAATCAAATCAACTCAGATTAAATTAATAATCTACTTATATACAGTCCAGTGAAGCTGATTAATTGTTTTCCAGTTCAGTCAAATTCATTTATGCAATGAATTTAATGTCCAATTAAATATATCACATTAAATTCAATACTCATAAAAATATAAACGGTTCGATTCAGTTTGGTTTATTCCAACTCATTTAACTAATTAAACATCGTGTTCAAAGTGATCCAGTTGAATTAAAAGTAGTCGCATTTAAAGTTAAATTCAAATGGATACAGTTCAATTGATTTACTATTTTAACACGGTTCCAATTCCAATTCTGTTTCGTCCATTCATTCCAATTTAAAGCAAATCTGACGTGATTCAGTTTTAATGCAGATGAAATAGCAGAAAAAGCTGAAAGGAGCACAGCAAACGGAAACTAGCAGAACAAATTTAATTAGGCTGAAAGTAGCAAAAATCACCATGAGAACTTGAATTCATCTGAAAACAGCTTAAATTAGCTTAAAAATGCTAAAAACGTAGTTGACAAGGTTGAACAAGCTTAAATTAGCAGAAGAAAGCAGAAAGAACATGTTTGCCCATTTAGGCTCAAAGAAGCAGAAATGAGCACAAAAAGTAGAAATTATCTAGAAAACAGCTTAAATTAGCAAAAATTACTGAAAAGTAGCTAAAAAAAATCAGAAAGAAACTTAAATTACCGGAAGTAAGTGGAGAGAACACATTTTTGCTGAATTAGGCTGAAAAAGGTTTAAATTAATGCAAAAAAATCTAGGATTAGTAAAAAAAAAAAGCTCAAATTAGCATAAAAACAGCTAAATAATAATAGCTTTAATAGCAGAAAAGGCTGAAACTATCAGGAATAAGCTGAAAAGAGCATAACAAGCTAAAATTAGCAGAAAGAATCTAAAAGGATCACAAAACAGCTGAAAGTAGCTGAAGCAGAACAAAATAAAGGCTGTAAACAGATTAAAGATTTGAAGGAGCTCAATTCATTTTCGATGAGGAAAAAAATATCAGAAAAGGCTAAATATTTCAAAAAGCTAAATAAAGTTGCACCAATACCAAAAGTCACAGCAGGATTGTCCTGAAACAGCTGAACATTTTGATTTATGATTTGTTGAATTGGCACAAAAAATGTGGAATGAGAAAGAAGCTGAAAAACGTCCGGAAGAAAAAATGCTTCGTAAACATTCACACTATCGGTTCGATTCAAAGTTAAAGGTGGATTATTTAACCGCCAGTCAATTTGTTTTTAATTAAAAATGTGAGTTTTTAAAAACATTGACCTACTGATGAAGATAGATGGCTTCAAAAGTACGTTTGTTTGTTTTTAAATGTAGATTATTGTTATTAATTTTAATAGGCGTGTTGTAATTCGGGGTTGTCTCAGTTTTTCATGCTTTGCCATTAAAGGTTTCCTCACGCTGTGATTGAACCGCTCGTCTCCGTTGGCGTTTGGCTCACAGCGTTAACTCGGTGTTTTCACCCGAGTCCATTTAAATGTCACGGTTCTCTGTGTGCTTCCAGTCCTGGTGGACAAAGACCAGAACCCCAAGTGGAATCCGCCGTCGCTGGCCCAGGTTTCCGACCAGAGCGTGGACGAGTGTTTCTCCTCGCTGGGCGAGAAGGACCTGACGTTCTGATGTTTGTCAGCTGCTTCCCACCTTCTCTAAACAACCGCTTCCTGCTCTCGGCTGCTTTCGTGGTCGCTTATTTCGGAGGACTCTGCTGCTGTGGTTTGAAGAAAGCTGCACGACTGACGAGACGTACATCTTTGGGATGACTTGAGTTTTCCAACATAGGTCTGGTTCCTACTTGGCAAACCAGAAATCAAAAAGTGTTCGCCGAATAAAGGAGCTGGCATCGACTGAATGTGAATATTTGGTGACGGTGGAGAGTTTGCAGCCCAGCTTCACCACGAGGACACGGGAGGGGGAACTGATCTCACCGCTGAGTGCTTTATTATGTTTCCCGTGGGCGTTTGTTGACGTGACACGGATCCGTATCATCTGTATTTCTGCTTTAGATAATGTGTTTTCTCTTAGTTTCTTGTTGTTGTTCTCTGTCATTAAAATGTAGCTGTTTTTAGATGCAGCAAGGATTTAAGAGCATGTTCCTGCTCACCCAAGACACAAACGTTTATTAGTGTCAGCCTGAAATGTGTGTTTTTGTGTTTGTTTGTTTCTGATGGACTTGTTTGTCCCACAGGAGTGAAATCACTTCCCCATTAGACCTCCATGTCTGCATTATTTATGACACAGAGACAGATTAGTGCAGAAGCAGAAAGGCAACTAGAGAAATTGCATTTCCTGCGAAAATGCAGTGTGAATGCTTATTGTTGAAGACTTTGGTGAAAATCAGCCGAAGTTAGCTTAAAAAAACATGCTGGAATGTAGCTGAAATGGAAGAACGAGTCTAAATTAGCAGTAGAAAACAGAAAGGACACAAATTTGATGAATTGGTTTTAAATAAACAGAAGTGAGAACAAATATTAGGAAATAAGCAAAAAAAAAAAAAGCTGAAACTAGCGACAATAAAAAAGGGCTCAAAAGTAGCTGAAAAGGCTGAAAGAAGCTTATGGGTTCAAGGTTCATTATTTGTCATACCACATGTGGTACATGTAGTAGAACGAAATTGTGTACACAAGGTCCCAGTAACATCCAATAAAAGTATAAAATGTAAAAGAAAACCAATAAGATCTAAGATGTGAACTAAGAAAAACATTAACTAAAAATACACTAAGCACTAATAGTTCAAAAACAATACGCTGAACAGCAGCAGGAACATGCGTGTGTGTGCAGATGAGTACGAATGAACACAGCAACATGAAACAGATCAGCAGAAACTACCAGAAGGAAGTGGAAAGAGCTGACGTGAGCTAAAAAACTGTGGAATTGGCTGAAAAGGCTAAAATTAGCACAAAACAGCTGAATAGTGGCTGAAATTGCAGAAGTTGAAACAAGCAGAAAAAAGCATAACAAGCTGAAGTTAATATAAAGTTGTTAATTAGGCTGAACGTTGCAGAAATTACCACGAAAACTGAATTTATCTGAAATTAGCTAAATAAAGTTAGCTGAAAGGTAGAACAAGATTAAATTAGAAGAAGAAAGCAGTTTGCCCAATTAGGCTGAAAGAAGCAGAAATTAGCACAGAAAAATGGAAATTATCTGAAAAAAGCTGAAACTAGCTACAAAAACAGCAGAAAACTAACTTTTAAAAAAGCAGAAAAAAGCTTAGATCACCAGAAGGAAATGGAGAGAGCACATTTTTGCTGAATTAGGCTGAAAAAAGTTGAAATGAGTGCAAAAAAAATGTGGAATTAGCTGAAAAAGCTAAACATTAGCCCCCCAAAAAACCTCACCCTGGCTAAATAGTAGCTGAAGTAGAAAAAGCTGATACTTGCATAATAAGCTGAAAGGAGCATAAGCTGAAATTAGAAAAAAAAAACAAATGAAGAAGCTCAAAACCGTTGAAATTAGCTGAAAGGAGCTGGAAAAAATGATCCATTTGCACAAAGAAGCTGAAGCAGAACAAAAAGTGAAAGGAGCAGAAAAAGTTGTAAATAGCTCTAAATAGTTAAAGGATGTAAAATGAGCTCAATTTATTTTCCATGAGAAAAAAAACTTGTCTGAAACGGCTAAATATTTAAAATAGCTAAAGTTACACCAATACCAAAAGTCAAAGCAGGATTGTCCTGAAGGAGCTGAACGTTTTGATTCATGATTTGTTGAAATAGCACAAGTTGTAGAAGATGCTGAAAAATGTATAAAAGAAAAGTGGATCACAATGTGAGTGCTTCAGAAACATTCACACAATAAAGGGAAAGTGCTGCACGACTAACGTCTTTGTTTTTGTAAATGCGGAAAATGAACAGCCGTTTTGTTGCAGTGCTGAACTTTGACTCTTTTGACCCGTTCTGTTGTAGATCAGCTGCTGTGTTTTGGATCATGGTCCCGTTGGACCCAGGTTGGTACATCTGACTCCAGAACCCTTTGGTCTACAGAGGAGTTCTTGGTCCGCTCAGTGACTGACAGGAGCCCCAACCATCAGCTCTCCACCACCGTGCTGACAGCTGGGAGGAGCTGCTTGCTGCAGTGCATTCTGGGTAAACACCTCCTCTTTGGTCTGGTTCTGTCCCAGATGAATTGTGGTTCCTTCCAATGAAATTTTTCCAAAAAAAAGTTGTGCTGTCTTGTTTTTAGAGGCCATGACCTTTGGCCTGTAGAGCCTTCCAGGTTGATGATGGACAGCAACGGTTGTTCTGTCCTGGTGGTTGGAGGTCGTCCCTTTAATGATCAGCCCGTTCTTCCTCTCCCAAATCGTGTCAAAGCGATAAAGACTCAGTTTCACCCACTGATTCTGCATTTTTGTTAATTCGTGGTACGGTGTAATAGTTTGACGGTCTGTTGTTTTTACTTAACACCCGTTGAACGCCAGAGTTGTTTAGTTTTTCGATCTGAAAAACCTCCCCGTTTGTTTAAGGAGGCTGCGTGTTGACGGCAGCACTTTATGAGCAGCTTTTATGGTTCTTTTAAAACGCTGATAGCATCGGAGTACTGTTGTTATCAGCATGAACGCAGCAGCTGCTCAGACATTAGTGGAGCGCACATTAGTTTTGACTTTAACTGGCGTGTTTTATGTTTTACGGCTCAACTTGCAGTGTTTGTGCAGTTTTACAGGCTCTATTTGATTTTATGTGAAGCATTAAGCAATTAAACCTGATATTTGTTTTAACCTTCATTTTCTGCACAGCCCTGTTGCAGCAGCACGTTGCGTTCAAAGACGGTAAACTTGACATATTTCGTAAATAAACTGCCAGAAACTCTGAGGAAACGTTCTCTTGGCGTCACAGATAAATCCTGACAGTTTATGACCTGGCTCTTCAAACAGACGCCGTCCAGCAGGCGTTTCTAAACCCTTCTGTTTGTCCTCGGCGGGGCTGAACTTTCGACCCGCTGGGGGATCGCTGTTTCTGTTCAACCGGCGCTTCAAAACAAACATGGCCGAGTCAGAAAATGTTGAAATTTGGTCTTGAACCTTTCAGAATATTAGAAAAAGATGAAACATTTTATTGGCTGAAGGCATATTTCTGATTTATTGGCATCAGGTTTTACACAGGATTCATGTACAGGCTGGAACTTAAAGGAACATTATGAAAAAAGTCACTCATTTTAAGTCGCCGTAGGTTAAATATTTACAGGCGGTTCTTATCAGGGCACACACCCGCCGATGAACTGAATGATACTTGTTCCTGTGAAAAGTTGGGATTTAATGAGGTTAAATCATACTTTTATGTTTCAGTTCTTTCACTCAGCAGCTGCTGCATGTTCTCTGGGTCGCTTTGATTCATGCAATGACCCAAAACGTTACAGGAACTGAAGGGTACACAAGTTGTAATGTTAGCCCCAACCCATTTAATTTGAGACAAAGTTAGCCACGGTCCATTCAAGTGATCTTTTGTTGTTTTATGGAAAATTAATCCACTAAAACTTCACGTTTTGTGAGATTATTGCAGCTTAAAATGAGCGACTTTTAAAAATTACAAACTACGTTTTCATAAAGATGTCTCAGTGAAGACTGATGTCCTCCTTATTTCTATCTGAGCATCAAAACCTGGTTTTTGTCAACGTTTCACATAACAACAACAAAAAAAAATCCTCAAGGTGTTTTTAAAACAAGGGATCCCGACGTCACGTTTGTGTGGAATCTGACTTTTTTCGCCAGTTGGGCTCAGATTTCTGTAAAATGAAAAACAGGCCAAACTCGTCCCGTCTCGTGGATTGCACTGTCATGGCTGCCTGACCTCTGACCTCTGAGAGGTTTCTGTATCCTCACAGGTCATGCGACACTCACAGAAACAACTGAACTCTGTTACTTTTCAGGATTTCGCCCCTCGAACGTAGTTCTTCTACCAACTAATCTAAAATGTGTCGAGGATGTTTCTGCCTTTAAGTCAAAGCACAAACTCCCGCAGGAGTTCTCTGAAGAAGGCAAGTGGTGACGCCACTCTGCACCGTTCGTTTATGGCTCGTCAGCGGCTGCTTTTGGTTTGTTTCACGTATTTTTATATATTTTTTACTGCGCTGACATTCCAAGTAGTTGAGTCAACTTTAAACTGTCCCCATCGAAGCTCGACTGGCAGTTTGAACTGGGTTTTCAATGAAACCTGAGTGCAGCTTGTTTTATAGCATCGTCCGGAGACCAGACCTGGACGGTGCCACGGTTGAAATAAACAGGAAAACTGAAGCTTCTTGAGCTGTAACACTTTGGCTCATCGTTAAGAACCAGAGCACGAACGGAACGAGCAGCCGCTCCTGTAATGGTTCAGCGAGGTCTGGATCGACAGATGAACACAACTGAAGGACGAGACGGGTTTCATATTTAGCCCGTCACAACTGGACTTGCAGCTGGCTCACAGTTCTTTAGCTGAAACAAACGGGAGTTTAGCTCCATCAAGGTGATTCCCAAAGTTTTTGGGGTTTTTTTGGAAGTGGTGCAGAAAATTGGTGACGAACGGAGGACGGAAGTCCGACTCCAGCAAACAAACAGAAACTGAGAGCCACGTTTTAATAGAGACGAGCTCAAACAGGACCTGAGACACGGACGCATCGTTTATTTCAGGTGTTCACAAACGTCTCGGTTTAATAAAAGTTGCAGAGACTTGTGACTCTGACTGTTGAAGTTCTTTAGTTGCTTCAGATAATCTCAAGATCCCAAATTTGGAGTTTCCAATCCCGCGGTGAATTCACAAACCCAACTGTCTGAATCAGGTTTGCAGCTGTTCAGGAGTCATCTTGTTGGAGATACCATATTTTCCGGCCTATAAGTCGCACCTTTTTGCCTAATTTGAATACCCTACAACTTATACATCGTAGCGACACATTTATGGATTTTTTCCCATATTTACAAACCAATTTTTGACTGAGATACGACGTTTTCATTCATTTTGACATGGAAAATATTGAACACTACCATTTTCAGCCGCTAGATGGCACTTGAGCAGTATGGCATGCTGTTGTGTCATATAATAGGTAAAAGTGGCTATTAATGACGCAATCGGCTTGCCACAGCCTGCCACCGTCGTCCAGCTCCGGGATCATGGCTGGAGCAACCGTCAAACCAACTTCATTTCAGCCGTGCCGCCCCCAGAGAAATGCAGCTGATTTGACCATCGAAGTGCATTTTTTAAGTAAAAGTTCAACCGAGGAACACCTTTGCTATAATTTTGAGCAAACAAATAATGGTTTTAAGTGTTAATCTTGTTAAAGTCCTCCTGTGCACGCTCCCACGGTCGCCATTTCGCAGCCAATCGATTTTTGGCACAACACCGGCCCGTGTTTCCGGGTTGACAGCGGTGACGCGTGACAAACACGACACGTCAGGGTGACACATAATAGATGCGAAGTACACGGCGACTTATTGATGTTTTTTCCCACTTTATTAGACATATTTGGACTGATGCGACTTATAGGGCGGTGCGACGTGTACGATGGAAAATACGGTAAAATCCTGTTTTCTGTCAAACTTTGTTGTTTTTGATTTATTTTTATAGACTGAACTAAATAAATGGATCAAACTGTGTCTGTGTGACAGTTTGGTCAGATTCAAGAACTGAAACTGAGGGAAGAAGCAGCTTAAGTCCAGAGAACTGTTGATCCAGACCCACTTTACAAAGTTAGAGGAAAACCTGGCTGCTTGGAAGGAAAATGGAAATAAACGAAGGCTGTAATAAAACTGTTTCTCCATCCTCTGGCCTCTGTTTGGAACATTTCTAAATTATTTAATTGTTCAGTTGATTAAACTTGTTTTTTTTTTTTTATTTCATCTGCCAGTCCAGAATCAATGACACAAAGTGGACAAAACGAAGCCTAAAAATTCTTTGACTGTTTTATGGCTGAAGTGTTAATGGTGGGTCCTAATCTGCAGCGGTCTGCGACCTTTACAACTGCACGAGGCGCCAGCTACCATCCACTGTTATGAATGCGTCTTTTTTCTACTAATGCTCAATAAATGCGCAAATCTACTTTAAGTTTGTGGGCAAACATAAATAAATGTTTTGGTTTTGAAACAGAGAGCGATCTCACCGGACAGGAAACGTGCTAACAACCTGTTAGCTTAATATTAAAACTGAAAAGCCGAGTCCTAATCCCAAATTCTGGTCCTGGAACGACGAGAAGCCGCGAGTTTTAAAATGATTTAATTTATTTTAACCCACCTAAATGACCGTGTGTCTTTCTGAAGTGAATGATTTGGTACAGAATAGTTCCTGGACTCCGTTAGATGAGAGTCCAGATAGTCCATCGTCTCTTTTCTTCATCCGAGTCCAGACGGTGCATTTCTGTCCAGGGAGGATCCTTCTCCTAAAGATGGGATCTATAAATACCCTCCCCCAGACCCCCCATGGACGCCGGCGAGTCGGGTCGTCTTTCGCACCAAATATCTGATTGGGTTTCTGAAGCGGAGCCACGAGGGAGGACGGTGCAGGACGGAGAAAGATGATCTCCAGCCGTCCAGCAGGATCGGGGCTCTGTGGTCCGTTTGGAGGAAGGTTGTAGGCTCAGTCCAGGCATGACCCAATCCTGAAGTGGGTCAGAGCCGATGAAGTCCAGACTCTGACTGACTCTTTGATTTGTCTCCAGACCTCCAGGTGTCCCCTCTGTGAAGTCTGGCCCCCCATCACGGAACGTCACATTCGATGTAGGGGATGTCGCTGTAGCGGCTGTCCACCTCCACCCACTGCTGCACGGCCCGGGCCACAATCTCCTCCGACAGCCTCTGGGCGTACTCCAGCAGAACCGGGTTGACCTGAGGGGAGCTCTCCTCCGAGTCCACCAAGTAGGCCTTCTCGCCCCTCGTCTTCCTCCTCTTCCCGTCCACCCTCTCGGTGGAGTTGGCGTGCTGGGAAGCGTCCTCGCTCCTCTTGGATTTGACACACCCCATGCTCCGGAGGGATGGCTCATTGATTCACCTGAACAATGTTCTGCCTGCTTTGGACTTCAGGGTTCCTGTCCTCTGTTTCCACCCATGCCTGAGTCCAGAGAGTGAGGCGGTCGGGGTTTTATCGCCCGAGTGTTCAGGAGGACCATCCTGCAGGAACGCTGCCCCGTCTTATCTTTTCCTTACCTGCAGAGAGAAAACAGGAAGGATTTTAGAGATTTATTTTGAAAGGACGCCTAAAAATAGAGTTTAGGGTTTAGTTACTGATGTAACTTTTTAGTCAGGGTTGTAGGTGCAGCCTTTCAGCTCCGCCCACAAATTTTCTACGCGAGAGATCGCTGAGAGACAATGTCCACTTAAAGACACACTTGTGTCCAAGCTTTAACTTCCTGCCACATGTTTTGAGCTGTTACTTCAATATTTCCACATAATGCTCTTCCCTCGTGATCTCTTGTGACACACACCAGTCCCTCCTAAAGCAAAACACCTCCACATCATGATGCTGCCACCCCCGTGCTTCACAGTTCTTTATGTGGCAGCAAAAAGTTCAAGTTTATTTTAATCAAACCGCATGACATGTGTCCTAACATTAATGTCCCTGTCCCTGTGTGCATTTACAAACTGTCTTCATGTTGCTCTGGAAGTGATGTCTTCATCCTCCCTGAGTGATGTGTTCGACATAACCGTACTTCATCTAGCTACCTAACGACTAATGTGTGCCACAAGGCTCAGTTTTAGGACCCACTCTTTTTACAATTTATATACGTAATGTAGGCCAAAACATTCCTGACGCATCTCTATGCTGACGATACAATTGTTTATTGTGCTACCCAACAGTCACTAATGGTGTACCACAAGGCTCAGTTTTAGGACCCACTCTTTTTACAATTTATATATGTAGGCCAAAACATTCTTGATGCATCAATATGCTGATGATATAATTGTTTATTGTGCTACCCAACAGTCACTAAGTGTGTGCCACAAGGCTCAGTTTTAGGGCCCACTCTTTTTACAATTTATATATGTAGGCCAAAACATTCCTGATGCGTCTCTATGCTGACGATACAATTGTTTATTGTGCTACCCAGCAGTAACTAATGGTGTGCCACAAGGCTCAGTTTTAGGGCCCACTCTTTTTACAATTTATATAAGTAATGTAGGCCAAAACATTCCTGACGCATCTCTATGCTGATGATACAATTGTTTATTGTGCTACCCAGCAGTAACTAATGGTGTGCCACAAGGCTCAGTTTTAGGACCCACTCTTTTTACAATTTATATACGTAATGTAGGCCAAAACATTCCTGACGCATCTCTATGCTGACGATACAATTGTTTATTGTGCTACCCAACAGTCACTAATGGTGTACCACAAGGCTCAGTTTTAGGACCCACTCTTTTTACAATTTATATATGTAGGCCAAAACATTCCTGATGCGTCTCTATGCTGACGATACAATTGTTTATTGTCGAGCTGACACAGTTGCCAAGGTTTTCCAGCTTCTACAGTCTGCATTTGACATCATTCAATCTGACTTATTCCATCTCAAGCTGGTGCTAAATGCTGATAAAACCAAAGGGATGTTGTTTTCAAGCAGTAAGCTGGTGCCAGCAACTCTTCCTCCTATCTCATCCATGCATGGTGTTCTTGTTGAGTTTGTGGATTCTTACAAATACTTGGGATTTTTGGTTGAGGCACATCTCTCTTTTAAACCACATATTGAAAACTTGATAAAGAAACTGAAATTAAAACTGGGTTTCTTTTTCAGAACTAGATCTTGCTTAACTCTTAATGCTCGAAAACGCCTTGTAGCTGCTACTTTCCTATACCGGCCATTGACTATGGTGACATTATTTACATGAACGCCCCTGCCAGCTCCTTGCCGCGGTTGATGCGCACATTTCACACCAAAACTAGTTCATCGCAGGAACACCCATCTCCTTCCTGAGCGATCGAACAGGACAGTCTGCGACCTATCTGAAAACCGGACCCAAGGATGAACCAGAGTTCTGGAGGTCAATGATTCTCTTCCTGACATCCTGATTTCTTTGGATTTTCCCATGATGCCACACAGAGGAGCAAAGTGTTTGATGTGCTCCTCCATTTAACTCATGTTGTCAACTAACCAATCAAAAGCTTCTAAATTCATGACATCATCAGTTGGATGTTTTATTTTGCTGCTGAACTCAAGAAGATTTTTGGTGACTCGGGCTTGAGGTCGAGGCCCAGCTTCACCTCTGTGGGGGTCATTTGAAGACTCCCGTTCCTCCCCCCACCCTGGAGTGTTTTACGACTCAGTCCCTCGCCCTGTTGTGCGCTGCGTGACACGGGGCAGTCTGCGGACCCGTGTAAGCCCTGAGTGTCCCATCTGTTCCACTAACCGGGCCTCTGCAGCTGATCCGTGGTGACGGCAGACGCTTCATTCAGAGAGCATCCTGGAGTCCTCACGACTCGCAGACGATGAATGATTTATTCTGTCTGGGAGGAAACAACTGGAGGAGGAGCAGCCCTAAAAAAGTCAGGAAGTCCAACAGCTGTCTCGGGCCTTGAATGCATCACAAACATGAGAAGGAATGCATATCGCTCGCCGCCTTTCATGTTTGAAACTACAACCGTTTTGGTAAAACCAATGCGGTCTCGTGCGATCCGTTAGACTACATGTTGGGGATGACTCTCAGCTACTACCTCAACACGTTTTACCCCCAAACCAAATTTGACTGAGTTATAGCCCTTGTTGCATTTGTTAAGGTTGATTAGCTATGGTGGTCCTCTTAAACGGTCTCGGCTCCAAAGTGAATCAGGGGTAGACCCGGTGATTTCCTTCTGAGTTTCATTGAGATCCGTCGAGCTGTTCATGGGATATTTTGCTAACAGTCCAAAAGGGTTCAGAGGTAACACTTTATGCCAAGATTTAAAATGTGTGCACTCAAACTATGCGTTGAGGACGATGCTCAGCTACTGCCACACCATACTTTAGGTCAATATTTGGAAAGTGGATCTAGTTGACCCAAAATGTTAATCAGCTGCAGATGTGAACCTAATGATTTATTTCAGAAAGTTTAATAAAAATCTGTCCTCTAGTTCATGTATTATTTTGCTAACAGCCAGACAGAGTAGGCATTAATAATTAGTGCCTAAGTTTTGAACCTAAATATCGTGCTCTCGTGTAGTGCTCTGACTATGTGTTGGGGATCAGTACCAGCTACTACCACACCAAATTTTAGCTGAACATCTTTAAAATTGACCGAGTTATTGTTATTTTTGTGTTGGCTAAGACTGCTTTGCTCTGGTGGCCATTTTGAATTGGACTGATTCCAAAAGTTAATGAGCTGTAGATCCATGTCCAATTAATAATTCCTGAAAGTTTAATTTAAATCCGTTGAGTGGTTCGGGAGATATTTTGCTAACAGACAGAAACGAGACAAAACATGATCGCCCTTTGGTCGCCGGCGGGTGATAATGAACTCTTTCTGTGCAAACGTGAAACGGAAACATTCAGATTAAAATATGATCCATGAGATCTGCACGTACTTTTAATGAGCTGAAGCAGGAAGGTCTCATTCTGCTCCAGGAGAACCCCAAGGTCGTTCAGGTGGACGATCATCTGGACCGGTTCGGCTCTTCTGACCCGTCCTCTTCACACAAACAGAACCCAGATTACCTTAAAGTTCCGCCGCTTTTATTCCAGATGAAGCGCCTCGTGCCAGATGTCTCATAATCTCCGATAAATGAATTAAAAATAAAATAAATAAAACAGCCAGCTGCTGCAGACGGTCCTGCAGGCCCCGAGGAGCTGAGTCCCGCTGCAGGGACGGGAAACGGGTCTGGACCGAACTCTCCACGCAGATGGTCAGCACGGAGGCGCAGCGGTTGAAGGAGTCCGAGCGCCGCGCGCGGAGACGCGGCTGCGGGCGCGGCGGAGCACCGCCCCCTGCCGGCCGGACCTTAAAGGTGCTCACTGAAAACTACAAAACCCAAACCAAAAAAATCCATGCTCAGTAATCCAGGTATACAATCCAACAATTTTCATTCAGGTCAAAACCCAACGTTAAAAAAAGGTTCTGACCCAAAACACCTGGTTCCGTTTGAAACTTTGCTCTGGTAGTTTAAGATGCATGGACTTTAAACACTGAAATGCAGGTACGCACTCAACGTAAACAAAGCGGGCTTCTTTCCAAATGGCTCCTTCGTGGACGTCACCTGTTTTCAGGTTATTATGGTCTGAATGTGTTACAGTAGTCCCTCGCTACTTCGCAGTTCGACTTTCGCGGTTTTTCATCGATTGTCAACGTTAATATTAGTTACGTGACTGGGACGGTATGAGAGAAAAAGTTAACGAAAGAAAATACTTAACACAGGCGCTGCCATTTTGTAGTTTTCTTTCAACAAGCCTACACTGTAAGGCCAGTCAAAGAACTACATTACCCAGAAGCCAACAGTGCTTACGGCCGCTGCTTTCTAACGAAATGAAGGAAAAGTTTTGATCCGATCCAAACCTGACTAAAAGTTTCGTCTTTATTCATAGTGACCTCGGCGCTCAGTGGAGAGCCCATCAGAACCGGACCAGAACTACTTCCAGCCTCATCGGTCAATCTGAGTGCTGCTTGCCGGCCCACGAAGCCTCTCGAGCGCGGAGGCGTTGCTCAGAGGTCCGGTGTCTTTTCCGAAGCTCACACGGACTTTTTCACCTGAAGTCCTCTGGATCATTTGGACTCGATCGGGACCATTGTGTGTTTTTGTGCTGGCTCTCCGAAGGTCCGGCTCTCCAAATGCGTCTGGTGCTCAACGGCTGCAGAGCCAGTCAGAACCGGACCAGGGCTTGTGAGCACCCATATAAAATTATGCAGTACTGTACAGTAAATATACTTATGTTGTTAAAATGACGTAGGTTTAAGAGTTTAGAACATTGCAAGTGTGGGAAGAGCTTCTAAATCCTTAAAATATATATAAATATTAAAATAAATCGGAATATCATTCCTACTTCGTGGTTTTTCACCTATCGTGCGGAACGTAACCCCCGCGATAATCGAGGGATTACTGTATTTATTATCGCCCGCCACAGAAGGCAGGACAATAATGTTTTTGCCGTGTCCCAACAACTAAAATGGCAAATAATCTACTGTTATATCAAAGTTTTCTAACAGGTATGTCTTTAGAAACAATCTTCTTACTTTCCTTTTGAAGTTAAGTATTTTCTGCCCACTTAGAGCAACCAGGAAATCCCGTCATATATCGCTTCAGCTTGGGGATTTCCTATTATTAAAAAAAAAAGTTAGAATTCCCAGTAGAGTCAATTCAGACAAAAAAAAATTGGCGTTACTGACGTCGCTGTGACTCGTTACTGCAGCACGGGTCGTAAACGTTTCACGAGACACTTGACGGTTCATTAAATGTTGAGAAAGTGATCAGTTCAAAATGGCCGCTGCAGCTGTTCAGGCTTAGCCTGCACAAAAACGGATGAACCCACGAGAATTTTACAGCTACTCAGCTAGAATTTAGCACGGTGGTAGCTGAGGGTCATCAAATTTCACCAACTCTGGACGGCATTAATCTGTCCTCCAGCTCTAATGTTAAAAACGTTGGAGTTATTTCTGATCAGGACACGTCTTTTATCCTCCACATTAAAAACGTTACTAGAACCTCCTTCTTCCACCTGCGTAATATCACTAAAATTAAAAACATCTAAAAATGATGCAGAAAAACTGGTCCATGCATTTGTCACAGCTAGACTGGACTATTGCAATGGTTTGTTATCAGGTGTCCAAATACGTCTTTAAAACGTCTCCAGTTGATCCAAAATGCTGCTGCCAGAGTCTTAACTGGAGTTACTGGGAGAGATCATATCTCTCCAGTTTTAGTTTCTCTCCACTGGCTCCCTGTCAAATCCAGAATTGAATTCAAAATCTTACTTCTAACCTACAAAGCCCTCAACAACCTAGCTCCATCTTATATTCGAGATCTTATTGTTCCATATTTTCCTAACAGAGCACAGCAGAAAGTGTTAAAGAAACTTTATTGGGTCTTGACAAGAAGACGGAAACATCTGCAGGAGCTGCTCACTGTGACGGGAGCAGAACCTCACGCCTCGGTTACATAATCAGCTCACATAACAAGAGCCTCCTTCTTAAAGCGAAAACATGGGAGGTTCTGCTGGTTACAGGAGGTTCTGCTGGTTACAGAAGGTTCTGTTGGTTACAGAAGGTTCTGC
>NC_056510.1:7947465-7959850 GCF_014905685.2 Nematolebias whitei | reverse complement strand
TGGTTACAGAAGGTTCTGTTGGTTACAGAAGGTTCTGCTGGTTACAGGAGCTTCTGCTGGTTACAGAAGGTTCTGCTGGTTACAGGAGCTTCTGCTCACATGAACAACCGGAGGATCTTGGGTTTAAACGCCTGAAGCGTGCTGCCGTCCATGGTCTTCACCCTCTCCTGGGACTCCATGATGGTCTGGTGGGCCTCGTCAAAGAGCTCCTTCCCGATGGCGGCCCGGACCCGGTCCCGCCACGCACTCAGCTTGGGCCTCCCCTCGAAAACGTCCAGACCTGAACCCACGGGCTGGAGGAGAGAAGAGAACCCAACAGAACCAGGCCTCTGGAGTCAGAATCACTCTGTTTTAATCCCCAAAGAACATTTTTACAATCTGCTGCTCCTCCAGACTTTGTGCTAAATCAGGGACCTTCGGCTCATTCAGCAGATGTTGTGGCTTTTAGCTGTTGTAACTTTTATAATATTTAACTTCATTTACAAATAAGTTCTCAAAGAACAACGTGGAGATTTCTTCACCTGCTTAAAAAATGTTGTTTTGCAAACTGGCTCTTTTTCTTCTTTTATCTTTTAGCTGGTCTTTTACTGCTTTAGCTTTCAGATATCATGTTACTTTTAGCTACCATTCTGCTTATTTTTGCTACATTTAGCTCACCTTTTTGCTATTTTTAACATGTAATTTATGCTCTAATGCATAAACTAGCTTGGCTTTTGCTACTTTTAGCTACCATTCTGCAATTTTAGTTAGCCTCTTTTGCTCATTTTAGATTTTAGCTTGTGTTCTGCTACTTTTATGTTTTACATAGCCTTTTGCTTTGTTTAGCTTTCTTCTGCTACTTTTCACTTTTAGCTGCTGTTCACCTTTTAGTTAGTGCTTTGCTTCTTTTAGCTTGCAGCTACTATTTTGCTATTTTACCCTTTTAGCTACGATTTTGCTACTTTTATCTTTTGCTATCATTTTGCTTTTTTTTACTGCTAGCTCTTATTTAGCTACTATTTTTTACTTCTAGCTAACATTCTGCTACTTTTGGTTAGCCTTTTTGTCTCATTTTAATTTTTAGCTTGTGTTCAGCTACTTTATGTTTTACATAGCCTTTTGTTTTGTTTAGCTTTATTCTGATAATTTCAACTTTTAGCTGCTGTTCACCTTTTAGTGTTTTACTTCTTTTAGCTTACAGCTACTGTTAACCATTTAGCTATGATTTTCCTACTTTTTGCTATCCTTTTGCTTTTTTAGCATTTAGCCCTTATTTAGCTAATTTTTTACTTTTATCTACCATTCTGCTTTTGTTTTTAGTTGCCGATTCCCTTTTAGCTATTATTTTGCTACTTTTAGTTTTTAGCTATCATTTTTCTTTTTAGCTACCATTCTGCTACATTTAGCTTTTAGCTACTATTTTGTTACTTTTATTATTTAGCTAGCCTTTTGCTACTTTTTGCTTTATGCTACTGTTAACCTTTTAGCTAGTGTTTTGCTTCACCGCCCTTAAGGCCTCTTCACTAAAACCTTTAGCTTTTTTTCCTCCGTCCCCACCGCTGGTCTTCGGCTCACCTGCATGATCTCCACGATGGCGACCAGGTCAGCGAGCGACATCTGGTCTCCGACGATGAAGGGCCGGTCCTGGAGGAACTTGTTCTCGATGAGGTTCAGGGAGGCGTTCAGGTCCTCCAGAGCGGCGTCCATCTTGTCCTTGGGGACGTCCACGCCCATCACTTTAGGAATCATGAGCTGCAAAACAAACGTTTCATCTGAGTGGACCACGTATTTAAATTTATTCAGCTGTTTTTCCTCTGAGGTGCCGGAGAACCAACCCGGAGCCAGAACATCTTGGCCGCATGCAGACGGATGGCCGTGTGCTGCCACGACAGGTACTCGTTGACCCGAGCGCGCTGCCGGATGTCGGCCGGGTACCACGAGTCTGGAGTCTTGAACTTGTCGGCGAGGTAGAGCATGATGGCGACGCTGCAGGGGGGCGGGGCCAAACGTCACTGGTAATGAACAACTTGTGTTTCAACTTGTTTTCGTTTTATATTCACCTCTCAGCCAGGCAGAAGTCTCCATCTCGCAGAGCGGGAAGTTTTCTGATCACGCTGATCTTCCCGAACTCCTCGCCGAATTGTTCTCCTGGAAGAACCGCACAGAACCTCAGAGGCCCGTCCACAAACAGAAAAACTGAAACTGGGCGCGAAACTGTTCAGTGATTTGTAGACATACATGAGTATTTTGAACTGGATTTGAAGGTGAACTGGTAGCCAGTGCAGTGAGGACAAAACTGGTGTAATGTGCTCTCTTTTGCCTGTACTGGTTAAAAATCGGGCTGCTGCATTCTGGACCAGTTGTGGAGGTCTGTCTGATACCAAACAGGAGTGAATTGCAGTAATCAATCCTAGATGTAATGAATGCATGTATTACTGTCTCCAGGTTTTTTTTTGGACAATATGGGCTTCAGTTTAGACAGCCGCCTCAGTTGGAAGAAGCATGATTTAACAATCATGTTTACACGATTAAGTTTCAGGGAAGGGTCAGTTATCACTCCCAGATTAGTGACTCTTTGTTTTCCTGACAAGGATAGAGTGGAAAGGTCGATGCAGTGGTTTATGATCGTGTCATTGGGAGGGAACAACATGACTTGAGACTTCTTTTCATTGAAACTTAAGAAATTTAAAGCCATCCAGTCCCTGATGTCAGCCAGGCAGTCGAGCAGAGGTTGAATAGAGCGTGTACCATTGTGTCTTAGGGGGAAGTAAATTTGACAGTTGTCGGTGTAGAAGTGAAATGGTATGTTGTGTTTTTGGAAAATAGCACCAAGTGGCAGCAGGTATAGAGAGAATAGGAGGGGACCCAGGATGGACCCCTGCGGAACCCCCCATTTAAGCTCCGTCGCTGCAGAACTAAAATCGTTTATGGAGACACAAAAGGATCTGTCAGCGAGGTAGGATCTGAACCAGTTGAGGGCTGACCCTGTGATGCCCACCCACTGCTCCAACCTAGCAATGAGGATCTCATGGTCGATGGTGTCAAAGGCGGCTGTGAGGTCCAACAGGACAAGCAGTCCAGAATCACCAGTATCTGTGGATCTGAAGATGTCATTAAAAACCTTCAATAGGGCAGTTTCAGTGCAGTGCTTCAAACATCAGCGTCTGTCTCATGATATGTTACATGGTGTCAGGAGTGGGATTATCACCTGCTCATGGGAAAAAGGCTCAACTCAAAAATACCTGTGACAAACATATTGTTGCAACCAGCTCTCCATGAAAATGTCAGGAGCAGCCTAGTACATAGTCAACAAAGAGAGCAACAATACTTTGATCAAGGAACCAGGATGCTGCCTGTTCTCCAAGATGGTGATAAAGTGAGGATTAGACAAGGCAATAAATGGGAACCAGCCACTGTGGTACAAAAACACAGTCAGCCAAGGTCATATGTTGTTAAAACCACAACTGGAGAACTGTACAGGAGGAACCGCAAACACCTGCTCAAAACAAGAGACTGAATTTCCAAGGATGCCTGATGATAATATACCAGAGTACTCTTATCAAGAGGAGACACAGAACACATGGCCAAGTACTGAACCTCCTCAAGATGCAAGAAACATGCAAGACACACAGCCAAGTGTCGAACCATCTAGCTCTACTCCAGACTGTTCCACACAGTCCAACAGTAGTGACTGACAGTACTATTTCTTCTAACAGTCCTGTGAGAACAACTCGCTGTGGAAGACCTGTTAGAAGGCCACGACGTTATATGGACTGAACGTGATTTATGAATTTTGCTAAAAGTTAACTATGAAATTGTTATGAACTATGAAAAAAAAAACTTCAGAGAGGGAGATGTGATGTATACTGTATTGAGACAATCCAACATTTTTCAGTCAGGTCATCTGGACAGTTTCTTTCTTTTTTTGGTGCTGAAACGTTTCGCCTTCGGTCCGGAAGGCTTCATCAGTCGAGGAAACACACAACAAAACTGATTCTTCCCCCAACAGCTTACTCCAAAGTGGAACAAACCAGTTCTGCTTGTGATAAGATGGTCTCTTCGGTACGCCCCCTCCTCCATTGCCGGCCCCCTTCCTTGTTGACAGTCTTGTCAAACTGGTTGAAAACAACAAGGCCTTCCGGACCGAAGGCGAAACTGTCCAGATGACCTGACTGAAAAATGTTGGATTGTATACCTGGATTATTGAGCATGGACTTTGTTGTATTGAGACAAGTTAATTACTTTATATTGCCGGTAGGTGGCACTGTGCTGTTATAAAAGACCTGAATGATGACAGTAAAGGGCGTTGTCTTCCAAACATCAGCGTCTGTCTCATGATGTTACTTTGGTTCTGGCTTCAGTTCTGGGTAAACGTGGCTCCGGGCTTCGTGTGCGCTCTGATCGCAAGAGCCTCCTGGAGGCTGATGGACTCGTGGTCTGAATCTACACGAAGCCCCGAGGTTAGAAAAAACTCTTTCTCTGGGTCGCATCTCCTGCAGACCCACAGAGTTCTGGTGGACCTGCAACATGGCATCAGAATCTTCCATTTTAATCTCATATTTTAATAAATCCACTAAACTTTGTTGACTTTTGTGTCCACCGCAGCACCCACTGTAAAGTTTTAAATAAAACATAAAAAGTTGATCCTGAACCGGTCCAGTTTGACGGAGTTTACTCCCGTAGTGAAATGCGGGTACGCACTCGATGTAAACAAAGCGCCTGGCTGGACGAAAGCTACACGAAAGCTTGAGTGATCCACCGACTTTATCTTTATTTGAGGACAAATATAGAAGAATCTCTGGGAAGAAGACGTTTAGCTCGGCCGACATATTTTTATTTTATTTTCCTAAATCTAGTCTAAGATTGTTTAAAGTTGGGAACTTTCCATGGGAATTACCGGGAGTTTACAAACCTGGAGTCTAGGATACTGAAGGTTGGCCCTCCACGAGGATTTTAGACAATTCAGTGGGAAAATTAATAAAATGTTGAGTAAGATTTAAGAGATTTAAAGACACACTCCTGAGTTTAACGAAGTTGGTGAGGCCACTGACTTACATGTTGAATTTCACTTTATTTCTGGATGGGTGGTGTCAGGGTGTTTAACATTTACATGTTTTTGTTGTTCAGTTAAATAAAAATTAACACTTGACTGAAGTTATTCACTCCTTTTAAATTTTAGCTGGTATTCTGCTCCTTTAAGCTAAACTTTGGCCACTTTGAGCCTGCCTTTTGTCACTTTCAGCTCATGTTCTGCATGTTTCCTTAGAAAATACCATTTATGTAGTTTACGTTTGAAATATTCTGTGATTTAACTTCAGGGTTTTTTTGTGTTCAGCCTCTTTCCCTGCAAAAGAAAACTCCAACATAATTTTTTAGCTCTAATTCTACAAAACCAGTTATACTAAATTAACTGCTCTGGCAAGTAAAAACTAAGGAACAAGGAGTTCCTGAACATGTGACTCACCAGCGCAGATGGGGAAGTTACACTACGACTAACATTCTGATTCCGTGCAAAAAAAACCGTGTGGATATTAAAATAAAAATGCAAGTACTACCTGAACGTTGTTAAAATGTGAACTTACGAGCGAGAAGCTGTCATTTCCGAGCACAAGTGAATGCAGCATTTTTTAAGTTCTCACTCTCTTTGAATGTTCTCAAAAATAAAAAGAGCAAATTATCTCAACTTCTTTGGTCGCTTAGCAAAGCTTTTATTAAAAACATCACGTTTCTATACACTGAACATTTGAAAGCGCCGGGGATCGAACCCACGACCTTCCGAATGAAAGCCCGTCGTTTCCCGCCGTCTACTGCCCTTCAAAATAAAAGCTTCCTGAACATTTTTTCCCCCTGACCGTTAACTCACCGTTCATCAGGGAGAGTTGCTTAAACTCGAAGGGAATGTTGTTTTTCTTGGCGAAAATGTAAACGGAGCGGCAGGGCTGCGAGTACAGGTCCAGATACAGTTCTACAGCCATCTTCTTATTCTTCGTTTATATGTAAATCAAGTTTAAAGAAATAAATGCGCAAAAAATAAAAATAAAGCTGTAGCAAAGGCGAGGCTGCGACTCTCAGACGAGCAAGAGAGGCGTTAACTTTCCTCTTCCTGAAGAATAATTAAAAAAAAATAACCACCGGAAGTTCTGACAAAAACTTTACATTCCAGGGGAAAAGTCAGAAACGACACGAGTCGGTTCCGTTAAGCGGGGGAGCTGCGCCCCCTGCTGTCTGAACACTGTAACTGCACCGCGACTACCGAGTCTTGTTTTACATCATTCTTTTCTGTTTCAGGTGATCCCTTTCAACGAATTATTAAATAAAAGCTCAGCTCAGTTTTTTTGAATCGATAAAATCAGCTTAAATGGTTACCGAGGTGTCTTTTTGTTGAGGCAACGACCTCACAGTGGTCGCTACAGTTGAATTAAACTTGGAGCAGCAGAATAAAACCTCTGTACTGTGCTTCAGTGGAATACCTTTTTTTTTTTAACTTAAAATTGATTTTCAGGGTTTGAACTTTGACCTCTTGGGTTACAATAACACCTTGTTGTTGTTCACCTCTGGTTCTGATCCGATAATGTTAACCATTAATCAGATATGACTCTGCTGAGTCAGCATTCTAAGTTCTCCTGTTTGTTTGTTTTTTTACAGATGTTTTCTTCGTGATCCAACACTTATGCACATTTTGAATTATTTCAGTCGTCCACGTAAATGTTTAGCGCTTTCAGGAAATGAGTGCTATGACTTTTATTTTTAATCTTTCGAACTTTTCAACTTCATTTACATTTTATCGCATAGAAGCACATTAGATGTCTTCCATGCCCTCAAAATAAATTTTGAAATCTGCTTCAGGAAACTGGCTGGGTTTTTTAAGCTACTTTTTGTTTATAGCTAAAATACTGTAATTTTTTTAGCTGGTATTTTGCTAATTGTAGTTAGTCTACTACAACTTTTACCTTTTATTTGGTTATTTTAGCTAGTTTACTGCAGCTTTTAGCTAATCATTTACTGGTTTTAGCTACCATTTAACTACTTTAAGCTAGTCTGCTGCAACACTTGGCTAACCTACTGCTGCTTTTAATCATTGACCGCTATTAGCTGCCATTTAGCTGATTTAATTAGTCTTTTGCTACTTTTAGCAAATTTTCTCTAGTTTGATGTTGTCTTTGGCTACTTTTAGCTTTAACTTAGCCATTTGCTACATTAGCTGATTCTGTTTTTATCAAGTCTTTGGCTTCTTTAAACTAATCCTGTGCTATTTTAAGCTAACATTTCTCCTAATTGTAAAGTACCGGTAATGATTTTACGTTTTTAGGCTCTGTTTCTCAATAGTCGTCGATTATTGTCAGCTTTGCAATTTTGTTTAAAAAAAAAAAAAAAAGAAATAAAACAAACAAGAAATCTGTTTTTCTTCATGTCCATCTTTGAATGTAGTTTGAGAAACATGAACGGCTCTTAAATCTTTTTCTTTCAGCAGCAAACAATAAACCAGGATTAGAATAATAATAAAAAAACCCAGGATGAATTATTGAAATTAGTTTCAGTTCTTGTTTTGGAATGGCGAGTTCTTCACAGGAAGCTCATGACAGTTCTGTTCTTCCCAACCTGGTGAGGCTGCAGTGCGTGGAACTGGATCACAATCCTGCAAAAAACACGAAAGTCATCAATCAGCTGTTACTTAAATAACAACCGGGTTCTTACTTCCTGTCTGATCATTTCCACAAGGCAGCAGAACCAACCAGAGTGGAGCTGGGATGTTCATTAAAGGTGACCTCACCTGTCCTCTGCCAGACCCAGTTCTCTGGTCAGGAACTCAAAGATCTTGGCGCTGTGCTCCTTGTTCTTCTCCGCGGTGTCGGTCACTGAGATGGCCGACACCGTCAGCACCACACACGGAGAGCAGGAACCGCCGATCAGCATGGGCAGCCCGGGACTCACCACCAGATTCATTCTCTGGAGGACAAACAAGAGGACGGATTAGACACGGACAGAGCTCAGCTGAGGGGACGGTTCCTGTAGATGCAGATGTCGTCATCATCATCAGCTGTCCAGACTTCCTCGAGGTTTTAAATAGTTTAAGAACTTTAAATGCTTTTTTCACAGAAACACAGTTTGCTTCAATTTCTTTAGATAAATTGATGAAAAACTTTAAACTTGAAATCTTGAAGCAGCTCACGATTCGATCACATCTATAGATGCATTTCAATGATCAGGTTTGTGAATAAACATCAGGAGGCAGCTGTAAAGTTCTATCTCATCTTATAACTTAGTGTTTATCAACATTGTGAAACTGACAGAGACAGAAATACAAGTTTAAAACTTTAGTTACTCACTTTACTTGTACATTTCCATGCCTAATGAAGACAGCCTAAAACAAAAACCTGCTGATTATCAATTAGCATAGGTGCGTACATGCCACGTGATTCTGTTCAAAATGTTTAATCAAAATAACAATTAGCATAGATGCTAATTAAACACTGAAGAACGCCAGAGAGAAGTTAATGTGATTATTAGCATCGTGTTTTTAACATGTTTAAGTCCTTAGTGAAGACAGCCATGTCTTGTTAACTTTAACTGTTATTTAAAGATTAAAAAAAATTACTCGAGGTTCAGGGAAAAACTTTGAAAAGTAGCTTAGATGCTAACTTAACGTTGAAAACGCCGTAGAACAGCTAACGCAATTAGCATAGTGTTCATCACTGGACCTTTAAACGCAAACCAAACGTTTTAATTCATAAACACGTCTCAAAATTATTTACTGAAAAATAAAAAAAATCAGGGTTCAGCAAACCAGAGCGGGGAAAAAAAACATTTCATTATAGTCCAATAATTATTTCTTGCAACGAATTTGTACTAGAGAGCTACGGCAAGTCAATTAGGACAAACAGCGCGCAGCACACAGTTACGGCAGAGGGCAGCATTTTACCGAACACAACTCATCGGTTCAAGGTCGCCAGCGTGTAATTGTAAAAATCACGTCGATATTTTTGTACTTTGAACGCCGACAGGCACGTCTGCGGCCATAATGACGACCCAGAGTGTTTCAAATGTGTCGGTTTAGTTACTCACGTTCTCCGGTTTGCCCAGAGCCGCCGCCGTGACGGAACAAAACTTCTTCAAAAAGTCCTCAGAAAACGAGCCGGAAGGTAAATTGGTCTGGAGGTCGATAAAAGGCATCTTTAAATGCGGGGATGTGAGCTGAAACCTGCAGCTTGTGAGTCCTGGAAGAAGAAATCTGGAGGGACTGATGTTTGACTACAGAATGGAACCGAAGACCGGACGAGAATACTTGTTCCGGTTGTACCTTTCAAAATAAATGGTGTTGCGTCATGATTGTTTGATTACAACAATAATTCATGTACTGTATATTGTTTATTTATTAATAAAATGCAAGTTAAAGCTTTTTTGGTGCATAAAGTTATTTGACTTGGGTCTCCTTTTGGCTTTTCACTCTTCAGGGGTCTCCAGATGTTCTCCTTCTCACTCTTCTCTGTCCTCTCTAACTGCATCCATATATCTACTCTTGGGCCTTTCTCTTTGTTTTTTCATGGCGGCTGCATTTCTAACATCCTTCTACCAATATACCCACGGTCCCTCCTCTGGACATGTCCAAATCATCTCAGTGTGTCCTCTCTAACTTTATCTCCCAGTTGTTCAACCTGTGCTGTACCTCTCATCATCTCATTCCTAATCTTATCCATTCTTGCCACTCCTCAGGAGAACCTCAACATCTTCATTTCTGCCACTTCCAGTTCTGTCTCCATATAGCTGGTCTCACCACTGTCTTGTAAGAGGGATGCACAATATTATCGACATGGTATCGGCCGATATTAGCAATAAAGTTAAATATCGGCCGTTCCATCAAAATAACTCACCGATATAAAAGTCTTCTGTTTTAAGTAAATTTTTAATTTACGAAACTGTCAATTATGTATAATGATGCACAACTACTTATGCACTTGTCTCTTGTGAACAGGTTAGATATGTGAAAATTTACAAATTTGCACTGTTTGAGTGTTGTCATTGTGTGTCATGAATAAAATTGACATTAAACATAATCCAAGTTCAAGTGTTACATCATTTTCAGCCCTCGTTTTGGCATCTGCATTTGTTAGCAGGCCAAATGGACAAAGACCATGCAGAATATTGTAATATTTTAATTCCACAGCAGAGAAAGCTGTGTAGTCTCTGTAAGTTGGTCTAGGCCAAATAAGTTTTAACATATCGGATATCGGCCAAAAATCCAATATCGTGCATCCCTATCTATGACCTCTACTCTTCTTTTTCTTTCAAGTTCAAGTAGGTTTTATTATCATTCGCATCAAATGTGGTACATGAGGTGGAACGGAATTGTGTAAACAGGGTCCCAGTTACATCCAACAATAGCAAAAATATAAATTGCTAAACAGTAGTAAGGATCTAAGATATAAACTAAGAAATATGCTAAACGCTAATAGTGCAAAACAATACGCTGAACGGCAGCAGCACAAGCATGAGTGTGTGTGAGCAGATGAGTACGAGTGAATACAGCAGCATGAAATAATCAACAGCATGCGATCAGCAGCAGGGATAACATTTCATCAATCAAAGTGGCATTATCGTTTTTTTTTTTCACAGTGATAATCCTGATTAGGGATTTATGAGCTTCAGGGTAGAAGCTGCTCTTCTGCACTTAATGCTCCGCAACCTTCTTTTACTCTCTTTATCCATTAGTTCTTCAAAGTCCTTCCATCTTCCCGTCACATTTTCCTCACTTGTTACAGCATTACCATTCCTATCTTTAGCAAGCCTAACCTGCTGCACATCCTTTCCAGCCTGATCCCTCCATCTTTCTGCTCTGAAGACAGGAAGACTCTCAGGCTGCTCTCAAGTCGAGTGGAAAACTTGGTAAAGAAACTGAAAGTTAAACTGGATTTCTTTTTCAAAAATAGATCCTGTCTAACTTTGAATGAAACGCCTTGTGACTGCGACTTTCCTTCCCTCCATAGACTACGATGACATTATTTACATGAACGCTCCTACAAGAACCTTGCAGATGTTGGACGCCGTCTATCATGGTGCACTAAGATTCATAACTGGCTGTAACTACTGCACCCACCACTGCACCCTGTATTCACTGATTGGACATCATTAAGTTCACGCAGACTCTCACTGGTACAGTTTCATCTTTAAATCACTTCTTGGTCTGCTGCCTTCATACATCTCCTCCTATATGCTAGGAGTCCTACATGTCACTGTGTGAGTGCAGTTACAGCGTGCGCTCTCAGGACATTATTACATGCAGTTTTCCCTCTGTGCAGACTAAACTATGCAAAAGGGCCTTCTCCTCCTGATTCCTGGGACATCTTGCAAAACGATCTGAAGCTCTTCACCTTGACCTCTCTGAGTGGCTTCAAACAGCTGCTAAGTTCATGTCAAAAACCAACGCAGACACGTTTTGTTTTCAGTATTCTACATCGCTTTACAATCCGCTGTTTTTGTTTAGTTTTTTATACCATTTTCTTTCATTTGTTCCTCTCAGTTTGTATGCTTTTTATGATTGTCTACTGTTGTCATCACTCTTTGTTAAAATGAGGTCTCTCTTGTAAATGAGTCCCATTGGCTCAATGGGACTAACCTGGATAAATAAAGGTTGAATGAAAGTCTGTCTCGCCCTCTTTAGCGTCTGTTTATTTGTTTATTTATTTTGCTTCCAAGCAGCCAGACCTCATATTTATTTCTAAGCTTCCTTGAATGTGATGGTTTCCCAGCATCACTCCAGGTTTTAATCCCCTCATTTGGCTGGATTAATATTCTGAAATAAAAACAAAAACACTAGATTTATAATGTGTCAACTTGACCACATGATGGCAGTGTCCTCTTTCAAACTAATTTGTTAGATTAGATCATACAAAGGGTTAGCTGTTACATTACATCTAATTTATCACATTAGTTTTTATTAAAACAGACGTAAATACAAACATCTTTAAAAAAGTATCTGACTGAGCTTTAGGTAGATGATTTATTGGCTGAATTTATTCCAACATGGGGGAAGGATCAGCTTCAACCTTCAGCCATACATGGTGGTTGGATGCATCACAAATGAGTTCGGCTACAGGCAGGAGGTGGAACACCTGCACTCTAAGTGTAGAACCACTAGACAGAGGAACAGCTTCTACCCTGAAGCTGTTAGACTCATCCCTAACCAGGAAAATCGCTGTAATGCCACTTTAATTGGAGATTTGACACTTTATCTGTGCTGCTGATTATCCGTGCTGCTGATTTTTTTACACATAAGCTGCTATATTCATACCATCTGCTCACAACAGACTCATGTTAAGGCCGCTGTTTTTATTACAACTTATAATATAACTATTGTTTAGTGCATTATATTATATTGTATTATATTATTATTGTTCAGTGTGTGTATGTG